>NC_044923.1:11468697-11492480 GCF_003576645.1 Ipomoea triloba | reverse complement strand
CCCCCCCCCCCCCCCCCCCCCCCAATCTTCAAAAAGATTAAGTGGAACGTGACAAATAAGCCCTTCAACTTTATACAAAAAACAATTAAGTCTTAAACTTTAAAAAGTTACAATTAAACACTTTAACTTGCCATGCATTTTAGTGCATCTGGATCTAATAACCATTTATCCACTTTGAAATAACCGACCATTAGGGTTCTGACGATGAAACCAACGAGAAGGTGTCATACAAGCTTTTGGCGCTTATTTCAATCCATACAAGGCCTTTTTAGCTTATAGACCTTATCTTCACCCATATTTGCTATAAATCCTGGGGTTTGCTCAACATAGACTTCTTCCTTCAATAATCCATTTAAAATGTGCTATTAACGTCTATTTGGAAAACTTTGGAGTCTTTGTGTGCTGCATAAGTTAAGAAAATCCTTATAGCTTCTAATCTTACCACTACAACAAAGGTTTCATGAAAATCAATACCTTCTTCTTGGCAATACCCTTTCGCAACTAGTCGAGCCTTGTTCCTAACAATGAGTCCTTATTAATCCATTTTGTTCCTAAAAACCCAGTTAATCCCAATAACATTTTAGTGTGAATGTCTGGGAACATACATCATTCTTTTCGAACTGATGGAGCTCTTCTTGCATGGATTGAATCCAATCTGGATATGCTAGAGCTTCTTCAACAACCTTGGGCTCAATTTGTGAAAAAATAGCATCATGCTATCTCGAATAGATGACCTCTTATTCCTTTACGGACATCTCTAATGACTTGATCTGGTGGATGATCCCTTAACCACCTTGTTAATCTTTAGGATTGTTAAACCCCATATTAAGATTGGCTATATTGTGGCAAATTAGATATGCAAAGGTTTAGTGCTCTTGTGGTACTGAAAATTGATATGACAGAACAGACACTACACCCCTGAGGGTTTTGGAAATACCCAGATAGCATTCACTAATGTTCCTATCAGACCGACAGAGTAGTTACCATATTGCAGTTTTAAGAAACTATTCTTTTTAGTCAGAGATTTTAGAAGGAAGGTATGACAAGTAAATCTTTGTCTACAAGGAAACCCTAGTAGATTACTTGTCATCCAAGATTCATAGTTCCTATATATGGTAGAAGGATGTCAAACCTTTGGAGACTTTTGCATAAGAGATTAATGTTTGTTCAAGAGGCTCATTCTACATATTACTAAGTATTTGACTCCTTTAGTTAGACCACTTACTGCTTGACTCATGTGTGTTTCATCAAACACCACATGAATAGATTATTCTACCACCATTGTCCTTTTGTTGAGCACTCTATAAGCTTTGTTGGTAGCAGAATATCCAAGAAGTAGCCCTTTATCAACTCTTTCATCAAATGCCTTAAGGTGCTACTTTTCGTTGTTATGAATGAAACACTTGCTACCGAATATATGAAAGTAGTTCACAACTGGCTTTTTGCCTTTCCACAGTTCGTAATGTGTCTTCCCATTAACTTTGTAAATTATAGATTTATTTTGGGTGTAACATGTTGTGTTAACAACTTCAACCCAAAATCTCTTAGGCAATCCGGAAAGTAAAATCATTGACCTTATGGCTTCCTTGAGTGTTCGGTTTCATCTTCAGTGATCCCATTTTGTTAAGGCATCCTTGCCGCTGATATTTGGTAAAGAATATCATTCTTCCCACAAAAATTCTTAATTACTTGGTTTACAAACTCTCTTCCTTGATTTGATCGAATTTTAACAATAGCCAATTGCTTTTCGTTTTGAAGTTGCTTCAACAATTCGGGTAACAACCTTTCCGTCCCATTCTTTTTCCTTAAGAACAACATCCAAGTATACTTTGTGTAGTCATCTACTACCAGTAGAGTATATTTTCTTCCACTTAGATGATTCCAAACAAATCCATATGGAGTAGGCTCAAAGGTCTTGTAGATGATTCCATGGATTTTGACTTAAACGAGGATTTGATTTGTTTCCCATTTTGACAAGCTTCACAAATCTTATCTTTGTTATAAGTCATGTTTTATAAACCTTCTACTAATACTCTTCTTGCAAGCTTGGTGATGGCTTTGAAATTGGATGATTCAACTTATTATGCCATTCTACAACATACATGTTCTTTTTCCTCATTGCTGAAAGAAAAGTCTCCATTAACTCTCCGTTGATCATGAAACATCCATCTTTCGTGAATTCAACTCTATATCCCTTGTCATAGAATTGACTAGTGCTTAGTAGATTGAACTTCAATCCTCCTACATAAGACACGTCTTTTATAGTCAATCCATTCTTAGTGACTTCTCCCACTCTCTTGGTTTGACCATTGGCTTTATCACCGCCAAAAACAACTCTTGGACCATTGATAGTTTGGAAATTGACCAGGTTTGACTTGTCACTGGTCATGTGCCTTGAGCATTCACTATTAATGTACCAAGTGTTCTTGAAATCAAAAATTAATTTAATTTTAGGTACCTATACCTTCTTGGGTCCTTGGGAGTTTTTAAGTCTAGGCATACCTCGAAACCTTTGTACTAGCTATTGTTCCAGAACTAGGTCAATAGTAGCCATTTAAAATAAGATAAGTGCAAAACAATGCTATATTTTAGAGGGTGTTTTGGTGATCATATTGCCTTGTTTGAGTTCTTTTGAGTTAATTTATGTGCTTAATTGCTTTATTTTGATAAAAGATGCATTTGAGGACTAACTTTGGGGCAATTATGCATTTTTAGGGAATTTGACTGATTTCTAGGGCATTTCGATGCAAGAAAATGGTAAAAAATAGTAAAAGCATGAAATATGGGCACAATATGAGTGGCATACGCCCGTACTTCCAATCGTACGGGAGCTGGCCGAGAGTTGTAAGCCTAAGATCACGTTTGTGGTAGCAACAAAGTAGAAGAAGGCCTGGTACGAGCACGCGTGCGATAGTACAGTAGCTCCTAACAGCGTTAGTCTAATGAAGTATAAATTGCTTGTTGGCAGGATTGTTTAGGAGACTTTTGCCATTATTTTAGGATTTCACTTTTCCACTTCTAGTCTAGGCTCTCAATTCTCTCAAATTGTAGAGAGATGATAGTTCTAGGGTTCAAGTTGAATTGACAACTCTTCTTTGATCATGGAGCTTCTTCTTGCTTGATTGGACATCTTGGTTAATTGATTGCAATTACTCTTAAGCTAAGTGAATTTCCTAGATTTCTATCTTTAATTTCATCATCCATATCCATGGTGAAGCAACGTCTAAGGATACATGTACCTTCATATATAGCTCCTCCAACCTCCAACAAAATTGAGGGGGTCACACCTTATAAACCTGCATAAGTATTTCCCAATAGCCATTGCAACCTTCTCTAAGAAACCACCTTAGGGAACATTATGTGCCTGAAGCCATATATCAAAATGATCCGACACCAACCCTATCGGTTGATCCCCCACTATATTCAGTTGTTTACACACTAACGTGCTATTCTCAAACGCCTAGGGCCCATCCTCTAACACCCGCTGCACATCATACTCGTGGTAAAGTTAATAAACAAATACTTTCATTTAGAATTTCCAAACGCTTAAACCCCTAACCGGGAACTAAACTAAGGCTATCATGTACTACACGTACTCGAACTTGATTGCCTTATCCGTTAGGAAGCGACTAACTAGCCATGCTACAACCCTAAGTCCTCGTCCCCCACCCTCTTGACGTCCTCGACCAGAAGTTCCACCGCTCCATCATATCATCTTCCTCTATGAGCCAAACCCCTGCATACTTGTCATCTAAATCCCACATCTCCTCCGTCGCACTCCCTGTGTTCGCCATAGCCCGACGATCGTCACAACCCAAAAACCCTAGGTAAACCCTAAGAAAACCCTAGTAGGAGACTAAAAGGAAGACGAACTTTCCAGAGGGAAATAGAAGACCTCATAAAAAATTTATATTATTTGTTAACATGATTAGTAAGCATTTTATGCCAACAAATCAAGCAGGGAACCAAACAAACGATCCATGTAGTTTTCATCTATATTATTTAGTTAATTTCTTTTTTGGTCCTAGACTTATTAGGGGTTGGACATGTCACAATAAGTGTGTCCAAAATGTGACAAAATTTATTATGAATGATTAAAATTGTCTAAGCTACAATAAGTCTAGGACCAAAAAGGAAATTCATTCTATATTATTAATATGTCTCTAAAATTGCTACTCCTTAGAGCAACAAGGGAGGGCACATTAGATGTATAGAGGTTTCACTACTTCAACAATAGTTTTTGTTTTGTTTTGTTTTTTTTTTTTTGGTTTTGGTTTTGTTTTGTTTTTTTAAGTTTGTTTAGTTTTTTTTCATCAGGCAAAATAGAGATAGGATAGATGGTCAACCATTTTATCCATATTTTTTTTTATTATTTTATTTTTTTTAATTTTTTTTTAAAAAAAAATTAAAGCGGTAAGGTTGAGTAAGAATGGTAAATATGACTTTTATTATTATCTGTCTAATCTCACCACAATCACGTTATTAATAATCTATACTATTAATAAAAAAAATATCCTCAATTTTAACTTTCCGCCCAAAACACTCTCTATACTGTTAAGATTTGTGTAATATTGTAAAATATGGTAATACAATTCCTATCCGTAATACAATTCCTAATAAAATATATTCTTACCTACATTCCTATTCGTAATACAATTGTATATTAAAATTACTAATCGTAATAATACAGTACATATATTTCCTTGCAAGGCAATCTATACTATTAATATAAAACAATATCGTCATCTTTAACTTCCCGCCCAAAACACTCCGTATACTATTAAGGTTTGCGTAATATTGTAAAATATGGTAATACAATTCCTATTCGTAATGCAATTATAAATTAAAATATAGTAACACAATTCCTAATAAAATATATTCTTACCTACGTTTCTTGTCGTAATACAACTCTAGATTAAAATTACTAATCGTAATAATACAATACATATATTTCCTTGAAATGCAATCTATACTATTAATAAAAACAATATCCTCAACTTTAACATTCCCGTCCAAAACACTCCCTATACTGTTAAGGTTTGCGTAATATTGTAAAATATGGTAAAAAAAATCATGTCCAATGGTTGATGTTACAAAACTTTGGCATAACTCAACCCGCAAGGCCAACCAATTTTCTGAACGACTTTCGTGCCTGAAGGTGTCTTATGGGATTTGATTTGCACTCCCATCCCCTGCGCGCGAGAGAGTGTCTATATGCTATACAATTCAATAAGCCTTACAAAGACTCTTGTATAAGTAGTTATGCAAACCCACTTCCCAAACCAATGTGGGATAAAAGCTACTTGAAAACTTTTTCTCTCCCTTTTTCTAACTCAAATGAGTCAACGTTGAGAACCAATTTCTCATTCACCCATTATCCTTTTTGAGCGTACATTATATTAAATTTTTCGTCTAACTAATAAGAACCCGAATCCACTTTGACCCGACCCAAATCGAAAGTGGACCTCACATATATTTGTACCACAATATGACCACTAAAATGTCATTTTATGCTATTTTTTTCAACAATTATTTGTCCAGAGAATATCAACACTCTACGATCAACTAACAATCACTCAACTGATTATTCCATTACTCCCAGGTGAATTTTTTCTAATATAGTTATACTTACTGAATATCAAAATATAAGTGTACCTTAAGATCTTGCAATAATTAACCGACAAGTAATTAAATTAATGATATATAATGCAATGCAGATTATCTACATATTGCATAACACTTATTTTAGAATACTAAATTTTTGTGATATTTGTTGCATGCAAGGAAGACTCATGCAGATTGCTGAAAAAGACCAGTTTTTAATCACTGTCAATTGTACATGGCTTTTTCCCGAGTCACCCATCATGATAACTTGAAAGTGTTAATTAGTTCTAGACGATGATGGACAAGATTGTGTTGCTACTACTAATGTTGTTTACAAAGAGGTTTTCAATAATGTGTAAATACAATCGGTGATATTATGTTTTTTTCTAAGATGACAAAATTGCAATATATCTATACAAAAATATATCTTTCATACACATGAATTAGAATAGCAATTGAATACTATAACTGAGTTACTAGAGAACGAGCATATTTACCTAATTTATAAATATCATAAACAATGATATATAAAATATCTAAAGTTCCAACACCGCATGCGTACATCTACACATTAGTTATTAATTAAGCAATTATTTGCTAGAATTCAAACAAGAATAACATCAGAAAACATAATCGATCCAAAACATATCTTGAATTGCACTATATAATATTTGATGTTATAATTTATATAATTATATATCGATCCAAATATTCTTAATATATTATAACAAATTCATTTCGTGCATCGCACCGGTGAAAATACTAGTTTCTTTTAAAAGAATTTCACTAGAAGAGAAAGGGTTTGATAGAATTGATGGGTTGCTTTAACTACTACCATTTAAATTTCAACAAAACTATTCTAAATAAGTAGGATCAACTTAATTAAGATTGCGACTATATATTATTAGTTATTACAAGTTGATAAAAGATTTTTTCTGTGTGAAAAAATTATACAAAAATTATTTTCCTTTATTTTTTTTGAAGATAAATTATTTTCCTTTATTATTAATCATAATATCCACAAAATATTCGAAAAATGCTGGAATTTCATGCACGCTGGGTTTCATCTCTTCCGTTTTCTAATTTGAAAAACTCTTGATTTTTCCTAATGAATTTTTCAATTCTAAGCCGAAACTCTTCATTACTCAGATTTTCCACGGACGCCATTGTTCCTGTAGCACTGGAGCTTACTGCTTTCAGACGCAGCTCCGTCTGCGATCGCCGGAGATCCCTCTGAGATCTAAACGCAGTCTCTCGTTTCAGCTTCTCCGACTGAGTTCTATGGAACTTCTGAATTTGCTTCGTCGCCATTTGTAGCGCCACAAAAATCTCCTCGCTTTGCTGTTTTGGAACCACGCTCTCCGAACAAACAATCTGTTTAATTTCCTCTCTTACTGCTACCGTTTTGACTGCGATTTTCTCCGCCGTCTCCGGCTGCGGCGGAGGAGCGTACACTTGACAGGAATCGGCCGGCGGTTGAATTTCACCTTGGCGGACGCTATCATCGAATGCTTCCAAGGCTTCGGTATGGCGACAGAGCAGGAATATAACAGCAATAATGGCGTTTCCGATGAGGAAAACGACGTGTGGATTGCAGACATTAACAGACAGTTCGTGCACAAATTCGCCGGATATTTTCACGGCGGCCGGAACTCTAGCCCAGGACGACGGAATCAACACGAGAGGGAAGAGCAATTCGAGAAAATGCACCAATTTCATCGCCTTACGAAAGCGATTAAACATAGCGATTGGCCCCTCCTCGAATTTCAAGGTTTCAAAATCCATTTTCTTCAACCAAAATTATCCAGAGTAAATCGAAGCAGCGGAAAATTAAATGGGGGATTCTTTGCTTGGAAATAAGGAGAAAATACACAGACAAATGTGAGAAGATGGTGTGGAAGGAATTGCATATGACAATAGAAGCAAGTTTCATATGCACAGTGGAATACACCGCCGGAAACACGCAGTATCGGAGATTTGAGGATTGTAATTTACCGTTTTCAGGTGAAGTTTGGTTGGAGCGACTCAGAAGTCAGTGCTCACTGGTGGTGTACTATTTTATAGGTGCTGGGGGTGGGGGACTATTACGTAGGAATGTTTATAATAATAATAATAATAATAATAATAATAATTATTATTATTATTATTATTATTAAATTTGGAACTACATTGGAACGGTAAGATCGTGTTAGGACAGGTCCAAAAATAAGTTTCTGATTTTGTATTTGTAGTTAAAATATTTTGTGCTTGCGATGTAACTATCATATTATGTGTCAGTTATTTGTTTACATGTAAACTGTAGGTACATAATATGTTAATTGAAGTAAAGAATTATTGTATTAGGGTTCCTGGTTCATCGTATAACCAATGGAGTCAAGCTCATTTGATTTCAGGCTAGTCATATTGGACTGCTGAGCTTATTAGTTTGTGCTAATAGTTTTTTTGTTTTTCTTTTCATATTTAAAATTCTTGAAACGAACTCTAAAATCTCGGATTGTTGATTGTGATGGGCTTAATTAAAATTTTTTACTTTTACAAATTAACTTTCTAAATTTTCAATTTTAATAAATTAGTGCGCTTGTACTAATAAATGAAAACTTATAAATCATTCAATAAGGGGTAAGTTCGAGTCTTAGTGGAGATGATATTGACTCTAATCTTTGTGCTTCAGTAGGGTGAGAAAGTAGTTATGAACAGATACTGTATTGTAATAGAGTCAATAGTACTCAAAAAAAAAAATATAAACCTCTATTTTTAAATTTCAACTAAATGTAATTAATATATTTATACTATAATGTACTCTGTAATAACTACACCAAGGAGGTGTTTGGTCAGAGATTTTTGTACTCTACTATCAAATTTGATAGTCATTATCATGTTTGTTTTGCATACTTTTGCTTTCCTACTATTAAATTCAAATTCTTTAGTAATTATAAAACCTATTGACATTCTCATCTCTCACTTTTGAGCAATGGAATAAAAATGGAGAAGCAATATTATTTATTTATTTATTTATTTTAGTTTTAATTAATTAATTAATTAAATTCCAATTCTTATTTAAGGGACTCATTTTAGTTAAACTCGTTATCATTACCAAGTATTTGATTTTGATTACCATTTCAATTCCAATGTTTGAACCAAACACACCCTAAGCTTTTTTAATTTAATTTTTCATTATTTATTTTCATAAAAAATATTTTATTTTGTAATATATTTATTATTGTTTTATTTACAAATTTAATAAAAAATATTAAAGGTGTGTTTATATATAAACTTCATGTATATTTTGCTTGCACATCACTTGTGAAATAAAGAATAGCCGTAAGTGGCTCGGGCTATTAAGCTAACCCTTTTGGCCATCGGGTTGATTTTTTATCTTGCAAATTTATTTTAATCCTAATCTTAAAGTTTTTGGTATTACTAGTTCAATCCATCAATTTCAAGCTAAGTTTGACTTCCCTATGTGTATGTATCTTAAAAATAGACCCAAAAAATGCAATGATAGATATATCGGAAATGGAATAATTAACATTTGTGAAATTACGTTGATAGCATATGACTGTTGTTGCTAGAGTTGTTTACTCTTGCAGTCAATGAAATGCAGACCTGTGGAACACAAACTCTACATTCACATACACTATACTCTATATTCACAATTTGTAAACTCCACATTCACACATTACAGGATTATATGTTTAGTAACTATATTATCACTATTATGCATTCACACATTCAAAACTCTATATTCACAGGTCCTATACTACATATTCACAACTTGAAACTCTACATTCACACATTACAGGGCTACAAGTTGCTAGAACTTCTTAACTCTATTACAGATTCACACATACATAACTCTACATTCACGATTTCTATACTCCATATTCACAATTTGAAACCTCCACATTCACACATTTCTGGGCAACTCTACATTCACACAATCATAATAAGTCTACATTTACGATTTCTATACTCTACATTCACACTTTGAAACCTCTACATTCACACATTTTTGGACAACTCTATATTCAGCAATATGTTTACTAATTTAATAAAAAAAAAAAAAAAAGATAAAACGACGTAGTTTTGGACCCAGGTCCACCTTGCAAGGTGGACTTGGGTCCACAGCATAATTTGCGAATGAAATGTAATTGGGCAATTAGATAACTTGCTTAATAAAGCTAATCTTCATTGTGCAATCATACTTTTGACTTCTGTACCTTCTAATCCATAATGGAAGATATTTTGGGCCCTCTTGCCCAAGGAAAATACTACTCCTACTCCAAATTCTACTCCCAACTTTTATTCTCTCCCTTCTCAAATTTTTTTTCTCTTCTCAAAAATTTTTGATGTTGACATTTTGATTAGGACTCACATGATGTAGATAATTAATCACCAATTGCCACATAAGGGAGTGAAAGTGATGGAACAGAAGTAGGGAGTACATGTAGTAGAACTCCTTGCCCATTTGTACTTTTTAGTTTAAACATAGATAAAGACAACAATCAAATCAAACAAACACTATAATTTACAATATTTATTTTTTAGTTACAGGTAAAATCGGTAGTCACTATCTAAGGTTGTGTATTGGGTAGACCCCGATCTGACATGTGTAATAATTTATTTTTTGTTTACATCTAAGGTGATCTACGTACTACTACTATTTTAAAATGGGAGAAATGTCAAATAAGCTCCTAAACTTTATCTAAAAAATTAATTAGCCCCATAAACTTTTAAAAAGTGCGATTAAACCCTTTAACATGTTATATTGAGATAAACTTTATCTACTATTTTTTGTACTCAAAAAAAAAAAAAAAAAAAACATACTACTACTATTTTAAAATGGGAGAAATGTCAAATAAGCTCCTAAATTTTATCTAAAAAGTTAATTAGCCCCCTAAACTTTTAAAAAGTGCGATTAAACCCTTTAACATGTTATATTGAATTAATAAAGTCTAAAAACGAGTAAATGACATGTTATTATAGGTTATTAGGGTTTCAACATCAATTTTATCATCTCCGGCAACAATCTAGCAGCCAGCGATAGCTGAACTATTGCCAGTCTCCTCTACCATAGAAGGCAGCCAATGATCGCCTTCTCCTATGGAAGGCAACCAAATGGTCGCTTTCCATAGGAGAAGGCGATAGCTAACCATCTTCTCAGATGAGAGGGAACCAGTTGGTTGCCTTCCGCCAGAAAAGGTGACCAACGACTAGTTGGTGGCCTTCCGTTGGAGAAGGCGAACAATTCACCTTTTCCAATGGAAGGCCACCAACTGGTTGCCTTGTCATTTCAAAGAAGGTGACTAGTGATCGCCTTCTACTAAGGAAGGCGGCTAGTGGTCACCTTTTTCAATGGATGGCGACCAGTGATCACTTTCTACTGGGGAAGGCGGGCAGTTGGTCGCCTCTCTAGTAGATCGAGCAATTGCCTGCCGCCAGATTGTCACCAAAAATGATAAAATTGATGTTGAAGCCTTAATATATAGCCTGTAATAGTAGGTCATTTGTTAATTTTTGGACTTTATTGTCTCAATATTACATGTTCGAGTGTGTAATTGCACTTTTTAAAACTTTAGGGGCTAATTAACATTTCAAATAAAGTTTAGGGCTTATTTGATGACCATTGTCCCTTTTAAAATTGTTTTGTTTTTTTTTGTTTTTTTGTTTTTTTTTGTATTATAGGTATAAGATTTTGAACCTATAAAACAAACATTATAATTTATTTATTTTTTAGTTACGAGGGAAATCAATAGTTACGATCTGAGGTCGTGTATTGGGTAAACCCAGTCGTATATAATTTATTTTTTATTTACATCAAAGGGGATATGATTAACATACTACTGCCATTTAAAAATTGTGCTTGTATTATAGATATAAGGAGTTTTTTCCAAA
Source organism: Ipomoea triloba (assembly GCF_003576645.1). NCBI lineage: Eukaryota > Viridiplantae > Streptophyta > Magnoliopsida > Solanales > Convolvulaceae > Ipomoea > Ipomoea triloba. The sequence continues at coordinate 11,480,981 of NC_044923.1, read as the reverse complement.
AATGGTTCCTCGACTATTACTCATTCTCAATTTTGCATTTCGACTTTCAATTGCACCTAATGTGGTCCCTTGACTTTCAAAAACTCACCCAATTTGGTCCTCCGTTACATATTCCGTCAAATCAGTGTTAAAATGGAGGGCATTTTCGTCCATTTACCTATTGTTAGCCTAATAAACATTGAGAAATAGTTGAGGGACCGTTTTGAGAATAGTCAATGGACCATTTTGGGAAAAACTATTTTATTTATTTCATTTTTGTTTATTTTCATTTTTTAGACTCTATAAAATTAGAATTTCTATACATTTTTTTTCTTACAAATATAAATACTTAAAATCGTGCAATCCATCCTAAAAATTTTTAACTTTTTTTACAGACTTTTTCCCTCTATCTAAATATACAAACTATTCCTATACAGATTTACAATAAGTTTCGTAAATTTTATAAATACTCATTTTTTAAGCACCGATTAAAATAATTTTTAGTCACATCCGTAATCTAAATATATTACTTTGGATTTTTTTTATAAATAAGATATAATATTATTAAACTCAAATAATTAAAAATAATGTGCGCACATCACAAAAGATTTTATGATTGACTTAAAAATTAACTATAAATTTTATTGTTGAATACAAATTGACAATTATTAAACATTATTTTTAATAATTATTGTGTCCCGTGTAATATACTAAAATTATTAGGTAGGATTTTTATAATTAAGGTATAATTTAATTAAATCAAAATTTTTAAAAATAATGTATGCACATTACAAAATAAATTATACTTGCCTTAATAATTAATAATTAATAAAAAAAAAAAGAAGAGGAAAACATATAAAAGATGTCATACAATATCTTAAATAATGTAAAATAATATAAAATTTAATAATTACTTCGAAATCAAATACAAAAAATATTGCAGGAAACATTGACGAGATTTTACTTTCGGCTCACCTGAGAAGTTTACTAGAAAAATTTACCTTTCGGTCCAATATTTTCCCTACATTTTACACTCTTTGGGTGTCTACGCTTGAAAAAAAATATTATTTTCAAAGGTAAAAGTAATATTTAATGTGATACATAGTGATTGATTGTCTGTGAACATAAAAAATTAAAAAAAAAAAAGAAGAAGTATATGAGTATTTATGAAATTTACGGAACTTATTGTAAAACTTCATAGGAATAGTTTGTATATTTAGAAGGGAAAAGCCTGTAAAGAAAGTTAAAAATTTTGAGGTTGGATTGCGCGATTTTAACTATTTATATTTGTAAGAAAAAATGTATAGAAATTCTATTTTTATAGAGTGTAAAAAATGAAAATAAACAAAAATGAAATAAATAAAATAGTTTTTCCCAAAATGGTCCCTTGACTATCCTCAAAACGGTCCCTCAACTATTTCTCAATGTTTATTAGGCTAACAATAGGTAAATGGACGAAAATACCCTCCATTTTAACACTGATTTGACGGAATATGTAACGGAGGACCAAATTGGGTGAGTTTTTGAAAGTCGAGGGACCACATTAGGTGCAATTGAAAGTCGAAATGCAAAATTCAGAATGAACAATAGTCGAGGGACCATTTTGGAAAAAAACTCTTATATATAGTAGGGTCAGACAAAGATTGATGTTAATCATATCTTGACAGTGTCCAACCAAAACAGTAACAAACTCTTGGTACTCCACAAGGCTCCAGAAGAAATTGAAGACAGAAATGCGAAGATGATGGATGCTCCAGAAGAAAGTCAAAATGATTTTTAATTTGGCTTTAGGTTTTATTTATGCAATTTTTTTTTATACTTTCAGATATTTTGTAATGGTATCTAATGCTCTATACTCACAGCTCTTTTGAGTTTAATGAAGATTATCAGTGTTTTAGGTGTGTGCATACATACATTATGTGAGTATTAGACTTTGTATTTATATTTCTGAATGTTAATGTTATGGGATGAAAAAATTGTTAGAAATAATGTCTTAAAGATTTTGATGACGGTAAGTAATCTGTATAGGGAATTTAGAACCCCGAAATTCAGATGTAATTTTCTAGTTTAGATAATTTTGTAAAACAAAAAATTAGGACTCAAATATCCAAGTCAAGTCAATAGAGGACTTAAGATGACAGATGTATTAAAGAGCATTTTTTGTCCTAAATTTATAGGTGTTATTTCACTTTTAGTCATTTTTTAGAATATTTCTCGCTAGTTTTAATATTATTTTGGTATGACTATTTAAATTCACGTTAAATATGAGGACATTTTGGACTTTTTATACAAAGTGGGTTGACCTAATATATGTATATATATATATATATATATAGTCATGATCAGGTGTGACGGTGCTCTGATCTCCCGTGCGGCTGTGCGGTTCACACCACTCAATGTTACGAAATACACCACTCAATGTTAAGAAACACACCACACAAATATGCACTGTGGTGTGTTTCTTAACATTGTGGTGTATTTCTTAACATTGAGTGGTGTATTTCGTAACATTGAGTGGTGTGTGACCGTGCGGCCGCACCTGAAATTATTTCTATATATATATATATATATATATATGAAGGCGTTCGGGTGAGATAAAACCCCAGGTGAGAAGTGAGATATAATTTCAGCCGTAAATTAAAAAAAAATGCTACTTACGAATTTCAACAATGTGCACTGGAAGAAGGGAAAATGTGCACTAGAAGACAAAATTGCGCATTGGAGGCACAAAGATGTGAAACAATTATTGAAAAAATTAAATTTAATATAGGATCTTCAACACAAATCATAAACAACCATAAATAATAAACAAACAAACAATATTCAACTCAAATTAGTAATTAGTGATCAAGATTAATTGATCTTTTAAAAAAACATTCGTCATCTACAATTTAAAAAACAAAAAGCTCTGGAAGGCACAACAATGTGCACTATATGGCATAAAAGTTGGCGATGGCAAAAACATCAACTTTTGGAATCACTGGTGGACCAGTGAGGGGCCCCTTGTTTCCACCGTCAATGACAATGGCCCGATGGACATAAGAAACCTAACTGTGTGTTCTTTCATCACACCGCAAAGATCCTGGGACATTACAGCCTTGAATAACGTTCTCTCACCACATGCTATCAACGATATTCGGGTGATACCATTACCAACTTCATCGAATCAGATAGACATGCTGACTTGGCCTCATTCCAATTTTGGTCAGGTTTCGGTGTTTTCGGCCTTTGCATTTATTTCAGGTCACAATGGATTGGAGGATTCACATGCTTGGATTTGGAAGGTCCCTTGTGTGGAGAGGGTTAAACTCTTTCTATGGAATATTGCGGCGAATTGAATAGGTTGCTGACTAACGCTGAGCGTCGACGCATAGGGCTAACTAATGATGCCACTTGTCCAAGGTGCAGAGCTGAAGACGAGACTCTGGATCACCTGCTTCGTCGGTGTGATTTCGTGGCACACTGCTGGGAGTTGGCGTCTCCTACGACGGGTTTTCTGTCTAGCTTCCACCTTTCGCTTACGACGTGTTTTCTGTCTATAGCTTCCACCTTCCGCTTACGACGTGGCTGGAGAAGTCCTGCTCGAGCAGTCAAGAAGGAAACCATGGTGGCGCTTGGAAAATCATCTTCCCCTATGTCTTATGGAATATGTGGAAGGCCCGGAATAATCAAGTCTTCAACAATTTCTTCTCCCCGACGGGTGACACCATGAAAAAAGCGGAGAAAGAGGCGAAGGAGGCTCACAGATTCCTGCTTAAATGGTCGGGTCCTCTTCATACAAGACAGCTCTGGGTTGCTTGGTCGCCACCGCAACCTGATTATGTTAAAATGAACTCGGATGGCGCGAGGAAAGCATGTTCGGGTTTAGCAAGCGCATGAGGCCTAATCAGAGACAATAGACGGAACTGGTTAGTGGGATTCATGGCGAACATTGGTCACACAACTAGTTTTAGAGCTGAATTATGGGGCTTTCGTGAGGGTTTAATCATCGCCAAGAACCGCAGGTTTACCCATATCATTGCAGAATCAGACTCCAAGGTCATGGTGAAGGTGCTAGATAAGGATTCTGATTGCGGTTACTTCGACCCCACTTTAGTTGCAGACTGTAAGTCACTCCTCCAGCAATTCCAAGACTTCAAGATGAACCACGTCTTCTGGGAAGGGAATCAATGTGCCGATTTCCTGGCAAATATTGGGCAGCTTTCAGCCTGGGGGACTTCCCTTCTAGATTATCCTCCTGATGGTCCGCATGACCTGCTGGCTCACGATATGCAGGGCATCGCCTCAAGTAGAAGGCGTTAATCTCGGGGGATCCTCAGGGTCCCTCCATCCCACCAAAAAAACAATACACTTTACATAACTAGTTCAAATTTTATAAGTTTTAATTAAAGTATACATTATAATTAAATTTATAATACTATTAGTTCTACATTTGATGATTTTAATTAAATTATATTTTATTATAATTATAATTATTATTAAAAATTAAGAACCGTAATGAATAAAAGAATAATAAGAGGTGGTTGATGTGGAGTGACCTGTGTGGATTTGCAAAAATTCACGTGACATTGAAAAAAGAAAAAAAAAATAGAAATAGATGAGAACATGAATTGGTTGTTTATGTGGAATACATGATCTCTACAGTTATATATATCAGTAAAGATGCTCTTAGGCATTCTAGTTGTTTACATGTCGAGGCTAATAAACAACTACATATTCGGCCAGGCATTGTGGCTATCGTCCAGATTGTTGCAATTAGTAACATTTTATTTCAAAATCTTGATGAATAATTTATATATACAATACATTGTGATGAAAAATGAATGCAAGTAGTTGATGAATATTTAATTCATTATTTATTGACACACCTCATTCTTGATATTTAATTCTTATCGATACTTTAATTTCTTGGTCGAGTTCGTCACACAGTGTTTTACGGAACTATTACACAAGAGTAAGATTTATCTAGTATGCACATCCTGTAGTGACACTGCTGGGAAATGAAAATTAAAGATTTTCCTGGTGTAATTGCGAGTTTTTCAAAAAAACCTTCCTCGCTATTTTCAATAGTGTAATTGCGAGTTTTTCATGTCAAAAAAAAAAAAAACAAAAAGATTTGCTCAACTTATTTAAGAACTTTATAGCTTGTTTTGTAGGTTGTAATTGTAATCCAACTACAACATAATTCTTTGACATGCATGTACAACTCCATTACTTGGTTGGACGGAATTTCAATTCCATCCTCCTATGAAATTGGAGTTCATAGCCCCGGCCCCTTCCCCTGCCCCAATGAATTGGAATTCAGCAGGAGGGGGAAATGAAACAGAGGAAATTACCAAAATTGCCCTTGATTATGATTATGATTATTATTATTGTTGTTATTGTTGTTTTTGTTGTTGCTGTTGTTATTGTTATTATTATTACGTAAGGGCATTTTAGTTTTTATATCACTTCTTTCCTATCAATTTTCAATAATTCTATTCTTCCCTACCAAATAATAGAATTTGAAATCCTACTTTATTCACACCTTATTCTTTTTCCCACGAAATTATAATTTCGTTCCTTCCTAATTCTCTCCTCCCAAGTAAACGCCCTAATTAGTGTTTGTACTTGTAATATGTACGTCCTATGTAACGTTTTCTGTTCAAAATTTGTAAGGATGTTTGGGGTATAGACTTGATAAAGGTGAAAAAGGGCATCTAAAAGTGTTGATAATAAATCATGAATGGATAGATTCCGATCCAAACGACGTTAATTATTTGTTTGTCTCCTACCATAAAACCAATCGCTTGAGTAAAAGCGTTAGTTCAGTCTGCTACAATATTGCATCATGAATTAGCTGTTATGATATCATTCAACGTTTGCAGAAATGGAGACATCAACATATTTTATACCCACAAACATCTATGATGTAAGGGAGACATATAAACACACAACATGGTATGATAAATGGGTAGGCAATATAATATCTGATCTACAATTGGTATTTACTATATATTTTAGTTTGATTTTTTTTTCATGTCTATTAAATAAGTGTGATTTGTTTGTTAATTTATATTTCAAAAGTATGTGTTGCGCATCGGTTGGGTTGGCCGAGTTTAGCCCCGGCTTGATTTGAGACGTGACGTTGTGGCTTGCCATGGAGGGATGTGATTAAATGGTTAATGTCCACCTACTTATCACCAATTGTTTTAAGTAGGATATGACAATCAGATAGTCAAAGAACTCTGTGGTTAAACGTCTTTGACTTACAGAACTCACATGATAGGCGATATGGCAATAAGATAGTAAAAAAATTCTGTGGTTAAGCGTGCTTGACTTACAGCACTCTCATGATAGGCGATATGACAATCAGATATGTTGGTTTTATCAACCACAGATGGTCGATCGGCAGGCCAACACTACCGAAACATCGCTAAGTGTTTGGTACGAAATTCGAGCAGCGTTTTGGCTCTCTTTGAATTATGAATTGCTTAGCCTTTCTCAAGGCTTTATACCCCTATTTATACAAGTTAGGAGGGATTTCCCCGTTTGGTAACCCTAAACTACCATATATAATTTAGGATCTCTTTCCTTATTACATTTGGCTACTTTCCTAATCCATTTCGAGCTTCTTTCCTTATCTCCGACATGAGACCCGCGCCCAACCTCATCCGCCTTTAGGAAACTTTCCAACCCGCCTTTAGGAAATTTCTTAAACCGCCTTCCGCACACCGCCTTCTTGCCTCTGCCATGGCTTTTAGGTCGGTCGGACCGCTTTCTCTCCCTCAACTAACTTCTTTAGTTCGTCCTTTTACCCATTGTAATTAATTGTTTCAATAGCACCACAGAGCAGTCCACTGAATAACCTCAATAAACATATCTGCAACCGGCCGACTGATCATCAGCCGGCCTTTGGTAAGTCGCATCCATGTCGCATTGATAAGCACCAAGAATAGTCCAAATTAAGGGTCAAAAGTAGGATAGAATAGGAAGTTTTGCCACCCGTTTATAACAATTTCATGCATTTAAACTCAGATGTGATCAAAAACCTCTAACACAATTTTAGAAGAAGTTTTGAAGTTATTTCTGCAGATTGAAAAGAGATTCAAGGCCAAAACAAAGCAGGAAGCAAAGAAGCCACGAAGCAGGGACCGTCCACGCAACTAACACGCGTGTGGGTGGCGTGGATCGTTTCCAATAGCCATCCACGCCCCCATCCAAACGTGGTGCTGGCGTGATCCGGCCACAGGGGCCATTTCGGGATTTTTGGCTCTGTGTGACCTATTTAAACCCCTTTTTCGAAAAGTTAAAAAAAACTAGCAGCTAGCAAATAGTTTTAGATCTGAAGTTCTCTTTGTTTTCTCCCCTATTGGGGGAAAACTTCATTTTCCTTAGAATAGATTCAAGAAACAATGGTAGAAGGGTAGAAGGTTGAAGGCAAAAATGCAATAGAACCATTCTCCATGGATGGTAACTCTTCTTTTCACTATCTATTTTGATTTCGTTTTTGCTTTCTTTGAATCTTCAATTGCTTCTTCTTGTTTCCTTATTTTCAGGATTGCTTAGATTAGATAGGGGATTGATGGCCTCGAAACTAGTTATGTGGTTGAGATGTTGAAGAAATTGCTTTAAAATTGTTAGCTTCATGTTCTTGGATTTGAATACTTGTGTGGATGATGTTTGATATGCTTTGTGCCTAAGTGTGGCCACATTAGGTAGCAAACCCCTGTGAAAGTGAGTGTGTGCGCGATAGCGGCCTCTCACTAGTCCAACTCATCTACATCCCCGCCCTTAGTCCAAAAGGAAGAGGTCCGGGAGTAGTTGTAGACAAGGTATTCGATGAAATGCCCCAACCGAATGAGGATGTGGGAGTCCAAGTGTGACGCCACTTGGTGAAGTTCCATGAACTCCCTAGTTGAATCCAAATCATTTGCTTGCAAAACCAATAGATAGTAGACCACATAGGCTAGCCATGAGCCCCAATCTCCATTTTACCTTTTTCTCAAACCCACCTTTTAAAACCTTAAAACCCTTGTACAAATGGATTTGAGTTTATTTTCATTCGCACAACTCTTTCCCTTCAACCTCCTAAATGCCAACATTAACTCGACTCCAAACCTGCCATCCTTGAGAGACACGACACTCGGGGAGTGTTGACTCTTCGTTTTACCACTTCCATTCCCAACATTTACCTCACCACTAAAGCAAACCACCTCACCTATCAAATCCTTCAAGCTCGCCATCCTTTCTCACGGATCCCCTGTCCTCCTTATCAATCGTCCCCTTTACCCTTTCGAGCCTGTCGAGCCTTAATCCTTCCCCCATCATCTAGTCCCTCATTTTCCGGAGCTACGTGGAGCACGACTTGGGAAAATATCTCGACTCCTCTTCGCTCTCACTTCTCCCTATCCTCGAACTCAATGCTCCTTCCCAACTTATCTTGCCCACCCTTCACCAATCCACTCCTCACTTTTCATTCCTCTCGTGTCTCCTTTTCCAGAGATAATTTTTTTGCTCCCCAGTCCTTCACTTTTCCGAGTTACACGAAGTATGATTCGAAAAAGTATTTACAACTCGGCCTTCCTTCGATTGCTCATCTTCCTCTCATCTTCACTTTCACTCCCTTCTCTCGCCCTTTAGCTTTAGAAATTTTTTTACTCCCCCCAGTCCCTCACTTTCTCGAGTTACGTGAAACACAACTAGGAAAAGTACCTGCAACTGGGCTCCCGAGCTTTCTTCCCTTACGGTCGTCACTTGACTTTGCCCGAGTCTTCACAATTTAATTTTATCCTGTTCACATCCCATCACTTATCAAATGTGCCGTCATAACTACCCTTGATCCTTATCTTTTACGAGGGCAGAAAACTCTGACTCCATCACATCGACTTGAGAGTGAAATTCAGCGCACGGGCTTCGAGGTAACTCTTCCCCTATAAATCACATTGCGTATTCAAGATTTGTGCACATTTTCAGACTCCACTTTTTCCAGGAACCATGGGACCAAAAAGAAACGCTGCTGCTGCATCTCAAAGGCGTTCATCTCCTCGCCTTGCTGAACGAGCACGGCGAGCTGCACGGGCGCGAATGGCTGAACGGAAGAAACGATTGAGGGCCCGCAGCTTCAACCCCAGAGACGATCCATCTTTTCCCATCGACATCCCGCTAGGGGAGGAGGATGATTGGGTCCTTGTTCCTTATGATCCAGTGTAGGAGGAGGAGGAACAAGCCCCCTACGAGCCGGTGTAAGCGGAGGAACCAATCCCCGATCCTGACTATCAACACTTCTTCGAAGAAGTTCATGCCATGATCAACTGTGGCATGCCTGAGGGCGCTCCTCAGGGCATTGCCCTTCTCTAGGAGGAGGTGCGAGACTTTTCTCCTTCCCTAGCCCTGGCAACTCCGACGGTTTCCACTGAACTTGCTCCCCACCCTCCTAAGTAGAATAAGGACTTAGCTTACTGCAGTCCTTTATTTTGGTTGTACTGATGCTAAACCAAATTTTGCCTATCAATGAAATGACTTCTTTTTTCTTGTAGTTTTCCTTTTCTTTTGCATGATGTTGACAGGTATACCGACTCTTTTTAGAGTGGTTGCCACTTCTTTATTGGATGGCAACTGACTTCTCGAGTCTTAGAGTCGACTAGTCCCTCAGACCGTTGGTCTAGGGCCTTAGCCGGGTTATGGTCGACCTTCCCCTTTTTCAAGGGGTTCTTCGTCCGACCTTTAGGTTCTTGTCATGCTACCTCGCCCTGTCCGACCTTATAGGTCGGACACTGATTACTGGGCCTATGTTAACTTCAAAAACCTTCCACTTCTGCCTTTTTCAAATCTTCAACCCTTTTCGCCTTCCTGCCTTCATTATTACCTTTTAATTCGCCGTAAAGGAAATAAATGCTTTCACACGCCAAACGTCCATCTACCGTCACGTCTTCAGCCCGACCATCATATAGGTGCAACGTGTCTCCATCTCCTTCCTCTTCCTACCCTATAAATAACCCTTCCTTTTCACTTTTCTAACGTTTACCTTCTCCCGCCTTCACTTCTCCTTGCCGTTCATTGTCTACCGCATTCCCGTCGCCCTTCCTCTACATTACCCCCTTTTTTCCCGTCGCTGCCCTCCATTTTTCTCTCTGGCATTAGTTTCGAACTTCCAGGTAGACCTTCTTCATCTTTTCTTTCCATTCATTCGTGGCTTCTTCTTCTTCTAACCCTCGCATTGGGGCTACTAATAGCCCTTCTGCTTCTACTTCCCTGCCAGTCGCTTCGCTATAGATGAAGTTCTGGCTAAAACTCCGGCCAATGCTCCGGAGGAGATTCCCTTTCATTCGGCTATGGCTGAAGCTCGGATATCCCCTTGGGCCGACCTTGATCGCACCTCGGGTCATTCCGAAACCCTAAACTACTATTCGGTCAGCTATACCTCGACCGTTACCCCTGAAATGCTCAACCTCATGAGATCTTTACTGGGATCCTCGGCCATCGTCCGGGCGGCCGGCGATCGCGACATCCATGATCCTCCTTCCGGGGGCTATCTTGGTATTCTCTACAAGTCGGTCCATTTTGGGTTCCGAGTTCCCCTCTATCCCTTCCTCTCCACTTTCTTTCACTATTTTCACATCTTACCCGGACAACTTGTTCCCCAACTCCCACCGTCTCCTCATGTGCTTTTTGACCGTGACCCAGGCCATGCGCTCCGTCTTTCTCCCACTATCCCTCTTTTTTAACCAACTTTTCTAAATTCCTATATATGATTCCTTTTCACATTCAATATAATAACATAATAATAAAAATAAATAAATATAGGTAGGCCCACCTTGCCACAAATATTATTTCGACTCCTAATTTCTTAAATTTTACTCCTAACTTGTATTTTCTTACTCAAAATTTTAATATTGATATAGTTTTAAATTAATTTTTAAATCAGTTGGTATAGTTTTAACTTTTAAGTTGTTACGTGTTTTTCTAATGAGGTATACAATTTAAAAAATGCATTTTTATTGAAGATCATATTGCTAAAAAAAAAAAAATCTTTTGACGTGACAAAATAAAATACCTACTATTTCTATACTTTATATAATTATTGACTAGAATATTATATAGTATTTAATTGTTTTAAAAGTTACTATACATTATATAAATTTCACAATTCAAATAATATAATTATAAATGTATTTTACAATTCGTGTAACTGCACAAAACGGGTAAAATTTTGAAACAATGGATTAGGTATAGATCCTACTACAGTACCTCAGCCAAGGACAATTGCGTGAATCAAAGAAATATAAATTTCACCCTCAATGACGTTAAACAAGGCTTTCAAAATAGTAAAATAAAAAGAATTAATGCTACATGTCAAACAATTAAGGATAATATTATCCCTTTTTTTTTTTATTAAATTATCCCTGAAGATCTTTGTTAAAATCATGCCTAACTACTTTCCATATTATTACTCCAAATTGCCAATTTCCTCTCATCCCTAACAATTGTGTATAATTAATAGGCTAATTACTACTTTCTACATTTGGTTACGTCACTTCCAAACTAATTTTGGAATAGAAAATACTTCTTCTTTTTCTTTTTTTACCCCGAAAAAGACTCTTATCTAATGTGTCATTATCTATAAGTTTCAAATTAAAACATATTATTTTTATTAGTGATGATTTTTATTGGATCGGATCTATCACAAAACTAGGTTGATATCCAAAAATTAAGTCGAAAAATAATAATATAATAAAAAGGGCACAAACCATCAAAATATTACAATTGGGCTACAATAAAATAAATACAATAACAAATAAATACAGGCCCAAAGGACCCAACCTATGGCCAATTGGTTGACGAAAAATTATACCCTGCACCACGGTGCACATAGCAATGTGCACCACGTAGGTAAACGACGTCGTTTTGAACATTATAAACTAATCGTCCGTTTTTTTTGGAAATCACGTTTCCCGGTTCGGCCAGTGTCTGTATTTATGTTAATATTCTGTGTATTCCAGGCAATCCTTCTGATATCATAAAAAATGGAAATATTTTTTAGAAAATGTGTAATTAGATTTTGATGAGCCAAATTGTATTTTAAGAATAGAATTTAGACTCGCAAACTTTAAATTCTTCACATGTCAAATCTGAGCACAATATTTTAACGGCAAGTGGGAAACTCAAATTTGTTCCCTCCCCCCCCCCCCCCCCCCCCCCCCCCCCCCCCCCCCCCCCCCCCCCCCCCCCCCCCCCCCCCCCCCCCCCCCCCCCCCCCCCCCCCCCCCCCCCCCCCCCCCCCCCCCCCCCCCCCCCCCCCCCCCCCCCCCCCCCCCCCCCCCCCC
>NC_044923.1:11432717-11467834 GCF_003576645.1 Ipomoea triloba | reverse complement strand
CCCCCCCCCCCCCCCCCCCCCCCGGACATATTCAAAGTCTCAATTATAAATAGCAAGGACACAAATGAAAAGAGACATAGAAGATATATTCAAAATTTACCAGTATTAAATAATTTTAAAGCTCACAAGCACTATTCATATAGTTCAAGAGACTAAAAAGCTCAACAAGATCCATATAGATTCCTTTTTAATCTCTTAGTTGGAGTTACTTTCAACCTTGTGAAATCTTTGTATATCTCTACCAAGGGTAGATAGAGGAGGAAGAGGAGTAGGAGGTTTCTTGATAAAACTTGGTTGAATCAGTGCTTGCTTGGTGATCCACGAACTTGACTACTTATGTGATTCACTATAATTGTGTTGGAGATTGGTTATAATAAATTTCTTTCTAGATGATAGGAGAAGATCGAGTGGAGTAGAAGGATTACATCACCTTTGAACCACTATAAATTATTTGTCTCATTTATTTATCTTGCCTTTAAATTTGCCATATCTAATATCTTTTTCACTTGAATTATTATCTTGAAAAATGGTTTCCCGATGCACAAACCTTTGTTTTAAATCTAGGACTATATAGTGAAGTGGTCAACATCACCTTACTGGAAGTTTTGAAAGCTTAACTAACTTAGTCGTGTGAAAAAGCTTTAACCATTCTTAAACACTTCGAAAAATCTTTAAAAGCCTATTCGCCCCCTCCCCCTCCCCCTCCCCTTATAGGTATTTCTTCATTTAAATTGGGACCAACAGGTTGGGTCGTTGATCCCATGTGAATCCCCGAGGTTATTACCGCTAGTGCCCCAAGCATCAATACCTTTGATGTCGTTAATTGCGCGTCTAGGCGAGGTGCTGGCCTGCGCTGAGGAATGCAACATGATGCGGCTATTATTGCCATCCACCATTGAGTTTCCCAAAACTGATAAGTCGAAGTTTTGTATATTCTACAAGTGACATGGTCATGACACTGATGAGTGTCACACATTAAAATTGGAGAATAAGCTCTTCAATTTATACTGTCGGGTGAGCTGAAGAACTTCATCGGTTGGGATAAGGTGACCGAGTGAAATGTGGGGAACCTGAACTGATGGGTAGTCTAAAGAGGAAAACGATCAGTAATCAACTAGTGTTTGAATAGAGGAAAAGTAGGCAAAAATAAAACTCAAGGTATAACGAGGAAAGCTGGAATGCCATTTGTTCTGAATGGATAGAAGTAGAAAATTATTATTGGGCCTGAAAGTAGGGAAGGCAGCCCAATAGGTCCACATACACGTGGGGAAAATGATAGTAAAAAATCGTATTTGGACCAGCAGGTGAGGAAGGTAGCGCAAAGACCTGCATGTAAGGAAGGCGGAAAAAAAATTGGTGGGCACGAGAGCAAAGGAATGTAGTTCAAGGCGGTAATGCACTAAAAAATGAAAAAGGAAAAGGAGAATGAAAATGAGCTAGTCTAGCCCCACATAGAGAAGCTGATCGAAAGTCCTGGTTAATACCACAAATAGGGAAGACTTCCCCAATGGGTTCGCAAGCAGCAATTGCAGTGAAAGATTTTGGTTAGGCCTGGACGTAGGGAAGACGAACTAATGCATCTACATACAAGGAAAGTGGAAAAAAATATCCTACTTGGGCCTATATATAAAGAAAGCAACCCAATAGGTTTGCACAGGAAGGTAGCAAAAACTCTCTATTGGGTCTGCATGCATGGAAGAAGGTAGTCCAATAGGTCCGCATGCATGGAAGGATGTAGAAATTCCCTATTGGTCCCACATGCAAGGAAGGTGATCCAATAGGTCCGTAGGCATGAAAGGCAGTAGAAAACCATGGGATCTGGTACTAAAGATAATTGAGCCAAAGGGAGAGGTTTTAGGAATCGATGGGGTTTGGGAAATAATAGATTGCATAGTTCAAGGTGTGCCTATTGTGAGTATGAGATTAGTTAAGTTTAAACTAGCTTTTATAAAATTAAACAAGAAAGAACCACAGTTGTTAGGACTCAAACTCGAGACCTACAAGATTAACTAATAGGGTGACAACCAACTAATCTGGCTACCTTATCTCTTATACAAGTTGAAGCGGCACAAAATACTTATTAGCTAAGAAGAAGGGTGTGGGGTGACGACTTGTGGTGTTGACAAGTGGGTGGACAAGGTTGATTGAGGTAAGACAACAACTCGTTTTAGGAAAAAGACACTATAAATATGGCCCATTGCCCCTTTCTAACATGATTCTCATCACTTTTATACAAGAGCATTTTCATTTCCTTGTCCAGCCAACACACCAGTGTTCGAATCTTACTACAAGCGCGTCTTGTAGGCTTGTATCTAGAGTCAAGGATTAATCCACTTTGTTTAATTTGGGCTTACACCCTAATTGGACTTGCTTTATTGTTTATTTATATGTAACCCAATCATAAATATTATTTGAGCCTAGTATCCAATTAATATTATTTATACGTTTCCCTCATTTTATCTATATTCCTAAATGATTTTATGAAAGACATGGCCTTGTAAAATCATCACATACAATATTTTAGTGATTTATTTTAACTGGGGAGCTGAGTTAGAGAAAAATTTAATGTTAATAACTTTTTATTTAAAACAACAACAACAACAACAACACTTTTTATTTAAAACAACAACAACAACAATAATAATCCAAATCAGCAAAGCCGCAAAAGTATTGTGAAGGATTTCACATCTCCTGGTAGATTGTGTTTTGAACAAATCTTAACTGTCGGGATGAATACATCTTTAGCTTAGATACTTTTTGGCATCTAAATGAGAAGGTTTTGAACATATAAATTGCTCGTGGGCGAGCAGCCTAAAGTGTGGAAACTTTGATAGACGCCAAAAGTACTTAATTATCTAGAACTAATTAAGTTGATTTCTTGCCAAAACAAAGTTTTGACAGACGCAATTATGTATTTTCGTGCTATTTTGCTAACAAATTGCAAAAGAACTTTGTATGGTATGTTTTGAAAGATTTTCACAGGATCCAAGGGCTGAAATCAATCAAGGAAAGCGTGAACGATGAAGAGAAGAATCAATCCAAACCGGGACACGCAAAGACCAAACCAAAAACAACAAAGGAAACAAAAACGGAGGAAATCTCGTCCACAAGCCTCACTACGCGTGTGAGCGTGCGTGGAATTATTCCAGTAAGCATCCACGCCTGCCCACACGCGTGTGGACTGGCGTGGACGAGCACCAGAACCCTGCGCGATATTTTAGTATTTAAGGGACATTTCAGATAGGAGGAGGGAGTCTTTTGTCAATTTTTCACTTCTCATTTTTAGATTAGGGCTAGAGAGGATTAGGGAGAGATGGAAGAACTCCTGGGAGAAGAGAAACTTGGATTTCCATAGCTTTGGGATCCTCTTGGGTAAACTCTTTCATTGCCATTTGATTTCTCTTTGGATTTCTCTCTTGTACTTTCCCTTTTCCTAAAGATATTTGCTTTTTACCTTGATCTTGTAAATATGCCTTGCTATTTGAATGAAATGATGTTATTGAAGCCTATGAAGGGCTAGTCCGTAGGATAGGGGCTAGGAAGGATGGAGATTTTGTGTTCATGATCTAAAATTGTTGAATGAGTTTGATTTCTTTGGGATTGTTGAAATTGTGTGTATGTTTTGGATGAACTTGTTGGACCGAAGGCCCCGATCTCTTCAAGAGTTTAGGATCATCCCTTTGGCGAGATATCACGAGGGGATGGAGCCCACTACCCACATCTCCCGCTCTCAATCTGAGAAGATGAGATCCGGAGGGAACTTGTAGACAAAGTGTTTGACAAAATTCCCCAACCGACTGAGGATTGGGAGCTTGAGTGTGACGCCACTCAGGACAGTGTTCCAAGCTCCTTCAATCATATCTCAAGGGAAATCAAATCTCTCCCGTATGCTTTGAACCAATCTCCACGACATTCTAGCCCCCATCCGCCTTTTATTCCCATTTACTTCTTAAATCTACTCGACATTTGCACTCTCACTACTTTACTTCATCAAACTCTACGTTTTCTTCTATAGTGTTCTCTAAACAATACAAGATAGGAAACCTACATTCTCCAATTTGCCATCCACATGAGACACGACACTCGGGGAGTTAAAGACTCTTCGTTTTATCACACTCCATATCACCTACACCTCACCATATATAGCTGCTTCTTCAGTCCTCATGCAAGGAAGGATGTAGAAATTCCCTATTCGTCCCACATGCAAGGAAGGTGATCCAATAGGTCCGTAGGCATGAAAGGCAGTAGAAAATCTTGATTTGTCCCGCACGCAAGGAAGGCGACCCAATGCGTCTACCTGTAAGGAAGGTAGTGAAAAATGGGTTACAAGGTAAGTTGCATGCATGGAAACTTGGCTTAATTAGATCGTACGCAGTGAAGTCGACACAAAAACAAATCAAATGTTTGTCACTGAACTACTTGCAAGGAAAGCAGTGGGGACCAAGTTATCCAAAAGAAAGGAGAACCTATTAGCCTAGGGCCCAACGAAAGGTTGTTACACCTCGAGGCTTCAGAAGAGGAAGAAACCATGGTGCAAGATTTTTTCGACTATATTAAGTGGAACAGCTGCACCCATGAAGCGATATTAAGAGTTGGTTAGACGAAGACCTTGTATGGAGAAGTTAGCATAGAATTAAGGTCATGATGACATATGGTGTAGAGGGAGAAAAAGAAGAAAACAAAGAGAAAGTTTTATTTTAAAGCATCTAACAATCCAAATAGTGGTTAGAGCCTGGGGGTTAAGGGTGAGAACAAAGCTCGAGAACAGCTACGAACGATAGGAAATTTTCACTTCAACTAGGTGAGTCACTAGTACAAAACTGCACATCCGCTACTGTTGTAAAAGGCTTTTCGCTACCGTTGTACAACAGTAGCGGATGGGAGAGTCACTGAATGCCGTTGACTTTTCGCTACCGTTGTACAACAGTAGAGGTCATGATGTGAGATCATGAGGTTAGGTTAACATTCTACTACTTCCTCTAGTTGTCCATACAATTAGAAAAAGTGGGGGGCTCATGATGAAGTCATGGGATCTGGCACTAAAGATAATTGAGCCAAAGGGAGAGGTTTTAGGAATTGATGGGGTCTAGGAAATAATCGAAGCCCCTAGGCTATGTTTTTAGGACCTAAAATCATAAGGGAAGAAAGTTGGGGGCGCAAGTATCGGGACCTAAAAGATTGCATGGTTCAAGGTGTGCCTATTGTGAGTATGGGATTAGTTAAGTTTAAACTAGCTTTTATAAAATTAAACGAGAAAGAACCATAGTTGTTACGACTCAAACCCGGGACCTACAAGATTAACTAATAGGGTGACAACCAACTAATTTGGCTACCTTATCTCTTATACAAGTTGAAGCGGCAAAAAATACTTATTAGCTAAGAAGGGTGTGGGGTGACGACTTGTGGTGTTGACAAGTGGTTGGACAAGGTTGATTGAGGCAAGACAACAACTCGTTTTCAGGAAAAAAAACACTATAAATATGGCACATTGCCACTTTCTAACATGATTCTCATCACTTTTATACAAGAGCATTTTAATCTCCTTGTCCAGTCAACACACCAGTGTTCGAATCTTACTACAAGCACGTCTTGTAGGCTTGTACCTAGAGTCAAGGATTAATCCACTTTGTTTAATTTGGGCTTACACCCTAATTGGACTTGCTTTATTGTTTATTTATATGTAACTCAATCATAAATATTATTTGAGTCTAGTATCCAATTAATATTATTTATGTGTTTCCCTCTTTTTATCTATATTCCTAAATGATTTTATGAAAGACATGGCCTTGTAAAATCATCACATACAATATTTTAGTGATTTATTTTAACTAGAGAGCTGAGTTAGAGGAAAATTTAATGTTAATAACTTTTTTTTTAGTACTACTGACTCTGTTACAATGTATTATTTGTTAATAACTTTTTATTTAAAACAACAAAATCATAAATATTTGGGCTTACACCCTAATTGGACTTGCTTTATTGTTTATTTATATGTAACTCAATCATAAATATTATTTGAGTCTAGTATCCAATTAATATTATTTATGTGTTTCCCTCTTTTTATCTATATTCCTAAATGATTTTATGAAAGACATGGCCTTGTAAAATCATCACATACAATATTTTAGTGATTTATTTTAACTAGAGAGCTGAGTTAGAGGAAAATTTAATGTTAATAACTTTTTTTTTAGTACTACTGACTCTGTTACAATGTATTATTTGTTAATAACTTTTTATTTAAAACAACAAAATCAACAATAATAATAATCCAAATCAGCAAAGCCGCAAAGTACTACCAGGGCATCCAAATTATTATCAGCATGCTTTTTACTTTTAAAAAATATCAAAATGATTTTTATCTTATTTTTTTCAATTTCATGACTTAATTAAAACTTTTTATAGTTTGATGACATAATTTTACTTTTCATATAGCTCAAAAATCTATTTGGCCCGTATTTCAACTTTTAATTTGATCTAGTTTCTTTATTGACTTTATTAATAGTGCGAAATTTAGTTATCTATTTAATAACCACTAAATTTTACGGTCAACTAATAATTTCCAATGCTAAACTAAATAATTTATTTTGATAAATAAAAATAAATAAAATAAAATAAAAGAAACTAAACAATTTATTTTCTTCTACATGTGCCTACAACAGACTGTTGATGTAGGCACATGTAGAACGAACCAAGGCAGTTATGCCTGAAGTTCAAATACTTTTGGCGTTCCTTGGGAATCTAGTTGTCAGAACTTGTAAAGTAGCAACCAATCAAAATCAACAATGTGATAGCCTCAAAACTTTATGGTTGCTTCAACAATTATTTCATTCTTTTTTTTTTTCTTTTTTTTTTTAGAACATTATTTCGTTCTCTTTAATTTGATGATTTAAAAGACAAATTGTTTGGTAAACTAAATGAGGTTTGCACTCCTGTGGTGTTGTTTCGATGAGTCAGGGTGTAAATACAAGACAATATGCAGTAGGTACTCACTTTGAAACCCTGCTCAAATTTAAAGTGAGAGGTTAACTCTGTTCGGTAACATAGTTAGCTTATCAGTCAATTTTGACTTTTTGATCATTATTACTTGTTTGACTTGGTTAAACAGTCAATATAATTGGTTGATTAATTAGCCTTTTGAAACAGTTTATACTTCAAAATGTTAAAATTCAAAAAGATGTTCAAAGCAACTTTTCAATTAGTTTTTCGAGAAAGTCATTTTACATATAATTAGCTATCAGCTAACAAGTAATTTATCAAATATCATTCTATAATCAACTAATGCTATCAACGTGTCAAAATTGACTAATCCAATCAACTAATAAGTATTTACCAAACACCCCATCCTATCTTCTTAAAGATAAATCACAAATACTGCTTAGATTAACACTCATAAACATATTTCTATTCAGAGATAAATGCAATACAAGTTTTGTACAGCGTCACAGTACTCTATAATGGTATAATCACAGACACTGTATTTTCATACAATATTTTAGTGATTTGTTTCAACTAGGGAGTTACTACGCAAATTATAATGTGGATCATGGTCCACAATGCATTGTGGACCATGATCATGGCTAAAACTGCAGTTGTGTTGAAAAGATACTGCAGTTGTGTTGAAAGGAAACTGCAATTGCGCGGAACAGAAACTGTTCATCCGTTCAACACACAACTGCACTATCCTTTCAACACAACTGCAGTATCAGTTCAATACTACTGCAGTTCCAGACGGATGACATGACCTCCGTTCCGCGCAACTGCAGTTTCCTTTCAACACAACTGCAGTATCTGTTCAGCACAACTGCAGTATCAATTCAACACAACTACAGTATCAACCATGATCCATGGTCCACGGTATAACGACTGGAGTTACTAGGTGCATATCTTAATTAGGAAACCTGTTTATTTGAACATAATTATGCTTATTACCTAGTTGGCAAACCAAAAAAAATAAAATAAAATCGAAGTATAATAATTCAAAGAATAAAAGCACTCTTTTTTCAAATATAGTACTGAATTTATTTTATTTTATTTTATTTTATGACAAAAGGAACCCATACACTACTTTTTTAGTGACCGGGATATCCGTAGTTAGTATCTGAAGAAGTGCACGTATTAAACTCTGCCTTATAACTCTAGCTGATAAAAGATTACAAAGAGATACATCAACCTAAATTACTCATAGCTGATCATCTCAAACTAAGAAAAAAACAGTTCACGAGAATTGTAAAATAGTGAAATGGTCATGATTTCCTTGTAAGAGAAATGAGCAAGTTGATGTATTTGGCTCTGGTCCTGGAGATGTAGTCATCAACCAACTCACTATATATGGTGAATAATTCATCCATCACATTTCTTCCAAACTGGCATGTCAACATCGACTCAACCACAGCCCTTATGGTTTTAGCCACACGTTCCCCCCTTGACATCATCCTCAGTGTTTCACAGCACATGATTCCCGACGAAGAATTGGTCTCCAATTCCAAATCACCGTCCCATTCAACCTCAAATGCTTCTATCCGATTGATGATAAACGATCCTTCTCCATCCACCGCATCTTTCACTTCCTCAACCGATGGGGCATAGTATGGGGCATTGAAGCAATCCACCTTCTCTTCTTCAACAACACCCTATTATTAATATACACACGCATACGTGATTATTAGACTAATGATGATTTAGAATATAAAAACTGTGCATTTAAAACTGGCAAGTGCTGGGAAGGTGTTGAACCGAGGCCGGTGAAGGACCAAGTCCAACACCCAGTGACTAAGGAATTGTTGGGGGAAGTTCTGTGTTGAATCTCAATATTGTTGACCCCTCCTGTAAGTCATTGAATCTCACTATGCTTACTCATTTTCTAAGTCAAACAAGCTTAATCAGAGAATTCTTTGATTATCTAATTGTCATTAACTATTGGAATAAGGATCAAATAAGTCACTGAACTACCCACCAAAATGCAATTAGGACATCAAACTCAAAAGTAATGCAATTGAGTCCCCGAACTACACAAATTCATACAATTTAATCTAAAATGACTTGTTTTACTTACTTTGCCGATTATCAATTTTAAAAATAATATTTTCAAATAATTTTAAATAAAATAATTAAAAAAACTTCCGGTTGGAGACGATTCTTCTCCGGCAGGAAGTGTTATTATTATTATTATTATTTTTAATTTTTAATTTTATTTTAAATTAATTATTTTAATTAAAATATTATTTTCAAAATTGGTAATCACCACAACAGGTAAAACAAGTCATTTTGGATTAAATTGCATGAATTTGTGTAGTTCAGGGACCCAATTGCATTATTTTTGAGTTTGATGGCCTAATTGCATTTTGATGTGTAGTTCAGTGGCCTATTTGACCCTTATTCATTAACTATTTAACTATCTCCCTCCATGGTAGATGTTACAATCCCAATGGTCTAAAGGGCCAATTACAGTATAGAAAAAGTGACATATATAACTTTTGTCAAAGTAATAAACATTTTATCCCAACCGTATGCATAGTAAGTAAAATCTCATTTTATTCTCTATTGACTTTCCTGGTTTGGTAATTACCTTAGAGACGAGAGCAAATAGTGCTTGTGCTAGGAGCTCCCACTGATAGCAACTATCTTCCGTTGTAGGATCGCCGGAGCTTCTCCCCATAAACGACAGAACCATCCCGCCGCCGGGAACCATCTCCGCCGACCGTGATTTCAGAAACAAGGAAAAGTCTTTCTGAAATTGCAGGGAATACGCAGTCAACACACTCGGAGGACTCGTCTTGGATATGTAGATTTTCCCTTTGTTCAGGGCCGTGCTGGCATCTTCGCCGTCCAAACTGGGTGGAACCTTCGTTGAAAAAGACGTTACACGTTTAATTTGCATCGTACGTTTCTATGATAAGGTTAGAAGATGCATGTATGTAATTGTCTTAGGTTGTATTTAGGAAAACGCCGTGAGATTGAAAATGTTAGAAGTGATAACTATCTTGTCATGAATGGTAATAATATAATATAAGAGTAAATTATCAAAATCGCTTTTGACTATAATGAAATTATCAATTTGGTTTTTCAATTAACTTTTTTTACCTACTAAAATCCTCAACCCTGAAAAACTTTATCAATTTAGTCTTCGATTCGGTCAACGCCATCAATTTGTTTAATTTTATAGTATTGCTGGAATTTCAAATTACTGGCACTATTTCCTCTCTAATTAAACCAACGAGATAATTACAGAAATGGTCCATTAATTATAGCAAAATTACTCATTTAGTCCCGAGCAGTTCGGGAAGCAACGTGAAATTTCAACAATACCCTTAAATTAAAGAGACGTCTGACAGCTAAATAAACGAAGAACCAGTTAAGATTTTTTTAAAGTTAAGGACTTAACTAGGTAATAAATAGTGACCAAATTAGTAATTTCGCTATAGTCAAATGAATATTTCAATAATTAACTCTATAATATAATATAATAACTATAGTTTCACTTTCACTAGTGTAATTATCTTGACTGAAAGGATCCTTTAGAATTATAGAAGCTGACCTGAGAGAGCCAATGGAGGCTGGAAGAAGAGTGAATGAAGTGCAGACTTTTCCTCGGAAACAACCTTCCATAGAACGAACCTGGTACGCCTGTCACGAAACAATTTTCCATCTCCTTCCCCTTCTCTTCTTTAAGCCTCTTGTAAAACGCCGGCAACGACATGAATATGTCGTTGAAGTCATTCCACGGAAGGTCGTTCAGATAAACTCGTAGCTCCGGCACGGGCTGCCCGGTTTTCCTTGTTGAGTTGTAGACGATTCCGATGATCTTCGACACTACTGTTAAGGTGTTGGGGCCAGAGGAACAGCCCAGGTCTGCAATTCCCATGGTTTCGGGGAAATTATTGTTGTCGTTGTTGTACAAAATGCCGTTTAATGCTTCTTCAAGTAATGGGTTTCCCTCCAGCATAATCTTCATCTGCAAATTCAGTCAATAATGTTTTTTGAATTAAGTGAATGAAGTAGTTAAGTGACAAGTGAGCTGGGTCCGATTCTCACAAGTGACGAACGAAGAAAGACTCAGTGGATTTTAAAAAAAAGTTAAAAAATTTAACGTATTTGAATTTTCTAATGTATAAAATCAAAAAAAAATTGCAAATTCAAACTTTTTAGTCACCTGCAAAGTAGAATTCTTGGCATAACTAGTCTCTCCTTCTCCTTTATTCATGTGAAGAAATTGTAAGCATTCCATTGTGTCTCTCTCTTCCTCTCACTCTCTCTCTCTAACGGTATTTATATCCTTTAAAAGGACTTGCAGTGAATTGAAGAGAGTAAGAGAAATAGGGACGTTCATTTATAGCCCATGTAGAATTGACAGCATGGAGCACTTGTGGCTGAGAAAAAAGCCAATGTAGAGGACAAAATGTAATATTCTAATTCTCTTTCACTTCTCAAAAATAAGATGATTTTACAAAAAGAGTGCGTTTTATTATATGGTTTTCCAAATCTATTCTCTTTCATCCTTACCTCTTGATGTTTATGTTAAGAATTTGAATAGAATAAAAATTGAAAGTAAAATTTAAATTTTCAAAGTAATATTTTTCTTACATAAATGGGTTTATCTTATGATTCCTATAGCTAAGCATGCATGTATCTTTCAAAAAATTTATATGTGTATCAGTGTACAGAATTTAGGATGGTTGGATATTTATTATGAACTTGATCAATTATGTAAAATTATTTTTTATCTTAATTATGTAAAATTATATAAAATCCTAATCTGCCAAGCACCTGGCCTTGTGCTAATATGACACCTTTGTAACTTTCCTTAAGAAAGATTACAAGATTAAACCGTGGTGATGAGGTATTAATCCTAATCTAATTTTATGATTTTCGTACATATACATCTAAAAAAAAATGTTAAAGATTTGATTGACTTAAGTTGTTTGGCATTCTCTCTATTTGGGAAGCATTAGCATAAAAGATAGTTGATAACACCGCAAGACATACACAGCCTTCTCATCATCTTATGGAGACGACCACTTCTCCATCGGAAACGGAACTTAGTCTCTCGAACTCCATCTCCAATGGGGAAGAATGAGGGGTTGAAGGCAGCCACAACAACTGGCTTCAACCGTTAAAAAAAATGAAAGCCATGTGAGAATGTGAGAATGTGAGAATTTGAGCTTGTGTTATTCATTCACTGAAGGAGCAACCATTAAATAGAGTACAGAACATGAAAACAGGAAATAGTTACAACTAAACCACAAAACTAGGCTATCACAACAAACAACCATACTAAGTCTTAACACGCCCCCGCAAGATTGAGGCACCATCAGTAAGGCCAAGCTTGGACCGGAACATAGTAAACAATCGATGTCCAAAAGCAACGGGACATAGCTGTCACGTAGAGTGCCAAAAGCAACTTGTTCACGCACAAAAAAGTAATCTAGCGCCAAGTGCTTCATCCGAGAGTGAAACACCGGATTTTTACATACATACGTGGAACTTAAATTATCAGTAATCAACACAGGTGTGGCTTGCATACGCACCCCAAGCTCGCGCAATAGATTCTGAACCCACATAACTTCAGCAGCGGAATTGGCAAGCGCTCAAAATTCGGCTTCCGTGGAGGACCGAGATACTGAGCGCTGTTTCGCAGACCTCTAGGAGATTCGATTAGACCCAAAGAACACATAATAAGCCGTGGTAGACCTCCCCCCGTCACAAACACCACCCTAGTCCGAGTCTGAGTAAGCTACTAGAGAAAGGGGACAACCACGCCGAAAATGAAGGCCAAAATGCAGTATGCCTTTCAAATAGCGCAGAATCCGCTTTATAGCTTGCCAGTGACCAACAGTAGGGGACGCCATAAACCGTGCCAAGCGATTGACCGCAAACGAGACATCCGGCCGGGTAATCGCCAAGTATTGCAAGCGACCAATGGCACAGCGATATGTTGTTGAGTCAAAGTTTGGCTCACCTGCACACAAATCAACCGAGGTGCACATCGGAGTGGAAACCACCTTCGCCCCCATCATGTCAAACAGCTCCAGAATGTCAACTACATATTGACTCTACGACAAAAATAGTCCATTCGTAGTAGGAACGACCTCAACACCTAAGAAATGGTGTAGTGGCCCTAAATCTTTTAAGGAAATCGACCCGCGAGGCGATAGACAAAGGCAGTAGTGAAAGCATCATTATTGCCTGTAATAATGTTGTCATCGACATACACTAAAAAATATAAAGTGACTTGACATGTGCAATAGATAAACAAAGATGAATCAGCTACAGACTTTTTAAAACCAAACGAAACAACAAATTCAGATAACTCTAAATACCAAGCCCGTGGGGCCTGCTTCAACCCATATATCGCCTTTCGTAATTTGCAGACATGGTCAGGCTTCTCCTTATCAACAAAGCCTTCAGGCTGGGCCATATAGACTTTCTCGAACAACATGTCATTTAGGAAGGCATTGTTTACATCTAATTGACGTACTGACCAGCCCTGCGATAATACAAGACTGAGAATTACCCAAACAGTCACTGGTTTGACCACCGGACTAAAAGTCTCAAAATAGTCTCGTCCCGGTTCCTGCAAAAAACATTTGACTACGAGCCGGGCCTTGAACCTGTCCACCGAACCATCAGCCTTACGCTTCACCTTGCAAACCCACTTGCAGCCAACCACATCACAATTTTCCCGGGGCACTAACTCCCAGGTAGAATTCCTCACCAATGCATCAAACTCATCTGACATAGTTGCCTGACCCAAATCATTCTTCAATGCTTGTACCATAGTACGTGGTTCAATAGAATCAGCAACGGGATGGGAAGTATTTAGGATTCGGGCGTCGCTACCGGAGTGACCTGCGCAATAGAGCATTCACAGAATTCGTAGCAGCTTGTTCCGAAGTCATAGCGGATTCCACAGCCGGCTCAGCACCCGTCGCCGACACCCCATGCAAAGACTCTAATGATGTCATGTTTTCTGCTGCCGATAGGAGAACCACCTGATCAGACTCCGGACATTTTGGAAGAGCCGTAGTATGCGCCAAAGGTTCAGAAACAGCAACCGATGCTAAGTGATCTTCGCCAGAAAAAGCAGTCGTCGGAAGCTCCAGGGTAGGCGACGGGACTGCTGTGGAAGCTATCGGAGTCCCACTCAAGGGTGCTGCATTCGACAAAAGCTCCAAAGGAGGCAGGCGGGACTTCTGTGAGGAATGTCGGACTCACACCGCAGGCCGTTGTAGTCTCCGGAAACTCCAAGGGGATCGCTGGCGGGGCTGTGAGTGGAGCTATAGTCGACGGCAACTTCGAAGCCGAAACTGTACTAGGCTGACGACGCAACCTACTGTTGTGAGATGCTTGCGGAATGAAATTATATGTGATGCTAGGAGTAGAGGGTGCCAGTGATTCATCCACATTCACGTGCACAGGTGTGGAAGATGGTATGGTAGACACATTTGAAACTAACTTACGAACCAATGTGTAAAATGGGAATTCATTAGCAATAAACGATACATGACAAGAGATATAGACCCGACCACTGGCTATTTCTAGACACTTATAAGCAGACTGATCTAAAGAATACCCCAAGAAAACACATGGTAAAGATTTAGGACTGAGTTTAGCTGGAAAATAAGGTTTTAACCATGGATAACATAAGCACCCGAACGGCCGAATCTTCTGGTAATTCGGGTGTTTATTGAACAATTTTTCATAGGGTGACGAATAATTGAGTATAGCGGTAGGCATGCGATTTATTAGGTAAATTGTTGTCTGAATGGCGAAGGACCAGTACGAAGAGGGCATAGACGGGTAATGAAGTAGCACCATACCACTCTCGACAATGTGTTTATGCCTTCGTTCAGCCGGGCCATTGTGTTTCGGAGTGTAGGGAGGCGAAGTAAAGTGAGAAATCCCTAGGGTATTAAATGTAGGAATTAACTTGGTGTACTCACCCCCATTATCAGAAAAAACCGACACAATTTTAAAGCCGAAATAATTCTCAACCATACGTTTAAACTGAAGAAAGACCATATGAACATCTGATTTAAAATTTAGTGGAAACAACCAAATGTATTTAGTGTAGTGATCTACAAAATTAATATAATACTTGAAACCATCCACAGAAACCGTTGCAGAACTCCACACATCTGTGTAAATTAACTGCAATGGTTGAGTGCTAGACATGGAACTAAAAGAAAAAGGCAATTTGTGACTTTTATTGACATGACAAGAATTACATGCAAATGTCTTAAGTGCTTCAGGACTAAAAGGTACATTATTAATCCTAAGAATAGAAGCCAGAACCTTAGGACTGGGATGACCGAACTGGTGATGCCACTTTGATAGTGAGGACTTGGTAGTGATATGAACTTGAGACCTTTGGACTGGAAAACTGTAGATATCATTCACGACCGGACCCTGGACGAGCGGTGTTCCTGACTGTCGATCCTTAACCACAAAGTGTGTGTCAAAAAATTCAACCGAAACAGAGTTAGTTTGACAGAGTTTAGAAACTGAAACTAGATTTTTGTGCAAACTCGGAACACATAGTACATCAGGCTAGATAAGGGACCGACGCGTTGTGGGTAAAGATAGGGAACCAGTATGTGAAATACGAAGGGACTTACCATCTCCTAGCATAACCTCGTCCGGCCCTGTGTAGTCAGACAGGGTGTGAAGAGACATGGCATCATTCACAGTATGATGTGAGGCCCTAGAGTCCATGAGCCACGGTTGAGTTGGCGCAGTAGTAGCAAACGTAGTATGGACCATAGGTGATTGGCGCCCGGTGTTCTGTGGTTCAAGGACGGCAACATTGTTGTCCTTTAAAAACTTGGCAAGTTTTCGGCAATAGTTGGTGTCATGGCCGGGGTAGTCGCAATAATTACAATACCTCGCAGGACGGTTACTAGTGTTTCTCATCTGGTTCTGTCGCCCATTAGAGAAAGTGGGACCACCGCGGCCGCGCCGATTGTTATTTTGATTGTCACCAGGACCATTAAAGCGCCGCTGTGTTACATTAGCAGTCGGCATATGAATGTGAATGGCAACATCGTTGTCCTTCAATAATTGCTCGTATCCGGTGAGGACATCATGCAACTCACCGAACGAGATAGCATCTGTGCGTACACGCAGGGCGGCGACAATGGAGTTATACTCATCGCCGAGTTGTGTGAAAATATGCACCACAAGATCTTCTTCTGCAACGGGACTTTGGGTAAGAGCCAAGTCGTCTGCTATAGCTTGCATATCCTGCATATAGGACTCAATAGACCTGTTTCCTTTAGGGTTCTTTGCTAGTTTCGCCTTTAACGAAACTATGAGACCTCGAGAGGCAGCGGCACAAGTAGTGGATAGCCGGGTCCACGCGTCAGTAGCAAATGACACAGATGAAATAACGGGCTGCAAGGTGTCTAATAGACTGCATAGGATAGCACTTAGGATGATATGATCCTGTCTGTACCAAGCCATGTACGCCGGGTTCAAGGTAGTTTGATTTTCATCGGAGTATTTGGCCAGAGCCTTTGTCGAGCCAGTGACATACCCCAAAAGGTCAAGCCCTATAAGTGTTGACTCTACCTGTTTCTTCCAGATAGGAAAATTAGAAGAGGTGAGTTTAATTGGTAGGTGGGTTGGCGCATAAAGTTAAATAACAGCTGGGATAGTAGCCATGATCAATGAAGGGGAAAAGAGAAAAAAAATTGATAAAGGGAGGAAAAAAAATTCTCGCTAGAGAGTTGGCTGTGATACCATGTGAGAATGTGAGCTTGTGTTATTCATTCACTGAAGGAGCAACCATTAAATAAAGTACAGAACATGAAAACAGGAAATAGTTACAACTAAACCACAAGAGTAGGCTATCACAACAAACAACCAGACTAAGTCTTAACAAGCCATTAGTGACAAAACTCCTCTCCCTCCCAGATTTGGGAGACAATGCTTGTCTCCCAAATCTAATGCTTTGTCTAAGACAAAGACTAAATGTCATTCCAAATTTATATGTTTATTTTTTTTCATTAGTTGCATATTAATGGTTAAATTTTTTTTTTAATGATACATAGACAAGTGACCTACAGTTATCAATATAATCAATTGTTATACCATGGATCATGGTCTATCTTGCATTGTGAATCCTTGTCCAAAAATCACTATTGCGAAAATCCCCGCCTAGGCGCTAGGCGCTCCTAGACCTAGGCGAATTGCTCCCTAGGCATCCGCCTAGGTGGCCGGCCGCCTAGCGCCTAACTCGGCCGACTGGGCCGAGTTATCGGCCGACTAGGCCGAATTTGACAGAGTTAACTCGGCAGAGTTAGCCGAGTTAACTCGAGCGAGTCGGCCTTATTAATTTTATTATTATATTTATATATATTTAAATTTATTTATTTATATAAGTAAGAGAAGTAAGAGATATATATATATATATATATATATATATATATATATATATATATATAATATTATATAATATAATATAATATAATATATGATATACACCCACACACATGAATTAATTTTTTTGTTTTTATAAGTCGTCGCCTAGAACCGCCTAAACCGCTTAGGCGCTAGACGCTAGTCTACCGCTCGACTAGCGCCTAGCGCCTACTGCAACCATGCCAAAAATTACGTATTTTTGACATATTTTGTACTTGTAGTAAATAGTTTATGTATCTGTAAATAAATTAAAGAAATATAACATGTTAACTATATACACATAAAATTCTAACTACAGACACATAATATATTAACTACAGACAAACAATATGTTGTTTAAATATTATGTTGAACATATCATTGTTGTTGCTGAAGTGGTGAGACGCTCCAGTGTCCACGACCAACTCTTCTGGATCTCCAAATATGTTGGCTTTAGTTATTATGATTGCTACCACCTCAGTATTCTCCGTGTCTTCTAGTAGATGAGCTTGTTTGTTAGGCCCTTCATTGTTCAGATTTTGCGTGTTTTGTTCTACCCTTTTGTGGAAGTAGCATTGAGCAGCACGGTGGCCCTTTTTCCCACAAATGAAGCATCCATCACCTTTTTCTTTCTTTTGAATTTTGCCATTCCCGAACTGATTATTGCTGCTTTTGTTCTTGAAGCTCTTTTTATTGTGTTTATTTTGATCACCAGCTTTTAGTCTATCAAAGCCAACACTTGTTTCAACAACATTAGCTTTTACACTATTAGGGAAGGTAGCAGACCTGTGCATTAGGCGGTTTTCCTCTTCTATATTTAGTCTATTGACCAATTGCAGTAGTGTGTATTTTCGCCTCTCATGCTTCATTTTGTTTTTGAAGTCTCACTAAGACCTAGGTAATTTTTCACTGAGAGCATCAAACATGAAGATATCATTTACCTCAGCTCCTTCAACATTCATATCTACAACCAAGTTTTCATATTCGCGTACCAGCTCACTTACGAATTTCTAGTCAAACATCTTGAAATTCATCCAAAGCCATATTGCGTATTTCCTTCTTCCGGCATCGTCAGTGCCATATTTCTGGCGCAATAAGTCCCAAATTATTTTGGCAGACTTATGGCTAGAAAACATGTCAAACAATGAGTTGGTCATGCGTTGCAAGATGATAGCCTATGTTGTCTTGTTGTCCTTTTCAAATTTAGTACTAACCTTTGGGGATACGACAGCAGCCTTTGTAATATGTGTCTTTTGATCAGGAGCGACATCCACGATGGTGACTTGTGAGTCTTGATTTTCAGGTTGTGTAGGAGGAGTATCTTTTGGTAGCTTGTAAGCTGCAGGATTAGCATAAATTATGTAGTCAACGTCTTGAACCTCTAAGAGCATAACGATCTTTGTTGACCACCTTTTGTAGTTTAAACCGCCGATAAGAGGTTCAATGGAGGTGATATTAGTGCTGGACTTTTCTTAGAGAGACATTCTTGTCTTCTCGTTTAAATGCTTTTAATTGTTGGGTGTATCAAATGAATACACGAACTGGGAAGAAGAAACAGGAATGTTTCTACTTTCGAAGTACAGTTTGTTGTGGGCTGGTCTAGTATGCTTATGAACGAACAAGGATAAAAATTATGTACAGTGTTAATTTAACACTACCTTAAAAGCATTTTTAAATGGCCAGGTTAATCGTATGCCTTTGACAGGTTACACAAAACAACACTTAAGCTCAGACTTAGAACTTAGAGTGAAGAAGAGGAAAGATCATTAATCAGTATTCAGAAGTAAGGAGGAAGGCGGTATATATACTTGTAGCTATAACCACCCACCTCTCTACCAACACCAACTGAAAGAAAATGACGAGAAAATAAGAGTAAAGAAGGTAATGAACTGCAAAAGGTTAACCACACTACGCGTGCGAACTGATGTGCGGGCGACAGCGCGCGTGGTTTCCCCTTATTCCTTCCCCATAACTCTTTATAGCTTATAAAAGAAGTTGAGGTATATAAGGGAGTAAAAGGTGAGTTACCAAAGCAATGTGGGACAACTAATAAGACAAAACTCATTAAATCCTTTTTCCTTTAAATGTTTCCTAACAAATCTTTGTTGAGCATAGATTGTAGCACTAGGTGGAATTCTACCTACTTGATGTTAGATGAGGCTCAAAATTTTGAAAGAGCATTTGAGATATTTGAAGAGATTTACCACAATTATAGGCATGAACATTTGTTTAATAGTGGCACACCCGATCAGTAAATCATGAGGATTGGAAAAATGTTAGGAAGATGAGCAAGTTTTGCAACGTTTCTATGACTTCACATTTAAATTTTCTGGTACTACATATGTCACTTGTAATGCTTACTTTCCTTAAATTTGTGAATTGTATTGTACTTTGAGTGAATAGATAAGGAGTTATAGCCTCATTTTAGTGCTATGGCAAAAATAATGAAGGAAAAAGTTGCCATATATTAAGGAAATATTGAGAAGATGAATATGCTTCTTTATGTTGCAACTGTTCTTATCTCTAGAAGGAAATATGTCTTTGTTGATTTTTGTTTTAAGAGAATGTATTCACTTGATCAAGCTTCGGTGTTATGTTCTAAACTTATATAAGTGATCAATCAGTTGTTTAATGAATGCCATGAGTTGTTGAAAGTTTCGCAAGGTGATAGCAATAATTTTACTCAACCAATGAGTGTCAATAGTTTTTTGTTTAAAAAAAAACACACACACACACACAATCAAGTACTACACTCATTGACTATATGAACTTGAAAATGAACAGGTGCAAAATGGATGTGGAAATTGTTGATGAAACTGGACACATTGCGGCGTCACTATTCAAACTACTTGCAGAGTTATTGTTGTTACTATCAAGTAAACAAGTTATGAAAATAGAATAGGTACTACTCGTAAACCTTATACAAATATAATAAATATTAATACTGTATTCAATACTTCCACATGGAAGTAGAGAAAACAAAATTACAACTACAAAATATCAACAGACGTTTGCAAGATCAAGAGTTCATAGTACAACTAAGATCCCAATCATATATACAACAAGACAAATCCACATAAATCTTCCTACACCATAATCTCATTGAATGACGTTGTCATCTATACTACCACTAGTAATCCAATTGCAAATGACACACTACCAACAAAAAAGAAGATAACAAATAGTGAAGATGAATACGTACAATAACAACGCTACCCAAAAGAGAAATTAGAAGACTTAGAAAAATTCAAACCAAAAGTAGTATTTATTTAGACTCTCATTTTTAGACTAAGTATTTAGAATATCGATTTTACAAAGTTGCAAATATTTATTTTAGTTACAAATGTAACAAATCACCTATATTATCTTGCATTCATACACTTTGAATTACCTATTTAAATAAATAAATTCAACATTCAAATATATATATATATATATATGAACTTCTACTATATAATTTTGCATTGATATACATTGAAATATTTATTAAAATATACGCGCAATGCGCGTATAAACGTGTGTCTGTACGTATATAGTGTCTACGGGGCAGGAGAGGCACTGTGCCGAATTTCAAAATTAGAATCATAACTAACTGTAGTTAACTATGGTTAGTTGTAATTCGTTATTCTCTGTAGCTGTGCGCAAGTTCCCATAAAATCTATTACGGAGCACTTCTTATTATACATGTAATTATAACCCATAATTTGAAATGCACATTAAATAAGAATTTTAACTTGTAAGATTTTTATATATAAGATTTTTATAAAATCAGATTTATCAAAATAAGTAATATCTGGTAATATTAATATAACTAGATACACCTTTCAAAAAAACATATATAAAACTAGATACATGATCAAATTTTATATTTACGATTTAGGAGTGGGCTCTGACCAGAGTAGTTGATTAACAAAACAAAAAAAAAATGATTTATTTGTAATCTTTGATGCTCAACTTTGAATGCGATGTATATAATCTGGCTAATTAATTGATCAAAGTTCATTTAAATTTTATATTGTATATTTTTAATACACTCCAACATATTCATAGTATATGTTCAACAATTATGCCAACTTTGATTAGGATGAGGTTCGAACCTAAGACTTTCTTCCTTATAAAAATTAATGAATAAGTTAAAAATAATAAATAATGAGCAAAATATTCCGTTACTAAAGTTTACTCTGACGAGTACATGGGTATTTAATTAGGAAAAGTAAATGATATAATAGAGGATAAAGTTGAAAAAAAAAATACTGAAATCAAAATAATCTGAACCATTCAATTCATCAAATAATTGGACTAACATTTTTTAGTTCCGGTTATCAGCCTAATTTTATTGGCTCTTATTAGTATAGTAGATTAATTATATTAGTATTGTAGATATATTGTTACCTACAGTATTACTAAATTTTAATCTAATTTTATAATTTCTTTTTAATACAAAGTTTTGTGAAGGTTTCAATTAACCACTTCCTTTGCAGAACAAGTTCAAACTAACAGCAAACAAATCAAATGTATTGGAAGAATAAACACATTCTGGGCCCGGGACCCATCAGTCCATCACCCATGTAACCATGTCGGACAAATAATATGAAAAAACTTTCGGTTGGATACTTGGATCCTTATCTTACAATTGTGTGTGGACTAGGAATGCTAAAAACCTCGTATATACCTCTCTCTCCCTCTCCCTCCCTCCCTCCCTCCCTCTCTCTCTCCCTCTCTCTCCCTATATATATATATATATATATATATATATATATATATATATATATATATATATAGGAAGGGCCTCCTGTACATTATGTTTTTTAGGTGAGAAATAATATGGAATTATAGTCATAGATCTAATTCAATTGAGTACACAATATTGCCTACTAATTTTTAAAACACGCGCACAATTAAGTGTAAATTGTAATTATCTCATATTATTTTTCATAGTTACTTGTAGTGTATAATTTTTACTCGTGTAGTGTACATTTCTGTGCCTAGTAGTGCACGTTTTTTGTGTCTAATAGTACACATTTTTGTGTCTAGTAGTGCACATTTTTATACCTAACAGTGTACATTTTCTGTCTTAGAGTCCATGCTATTAACCATCTAGGAGGTTAGTTTTATGCTCTATACTGCATGTTTTTGTGCCATACAGAGCAAAAGTTTGTGCTTTCCAGTGCACATTCTTGTGGCAAATCAAATAAAATTGCACAAACCACACTATTTTTTCATAAATACTTGCAGTGTAAAATTTTCAATCGTATAGTGCAAATTTTTGTGCCAAGTAGTGCACATTTTCTCAACTAACAGTTCACGTTGTTCAGTCGTAGAGTTTAGGTTATTAACCATCTAGGAGGTTAGTTTTATGCTCTGTAGTGCATGTTTTTGTGCCACACATAGCAAAAGTTTGTGCCTACTAGTACACACTCTTGTGGCTAATTAAATAAAATCGCATAGACCTCATTATTTTTCATAATTACTTGCAATGCATAATTTTCACTCATGTAATGCACATTCTTGTGGTTAATCAAATAAAATTGCATAGACCTCATTATTTTTCATAATTACTTGCAGTGCATAATTTTCACTCGTGTAGTGCACATTTTTGTACCTAACAGTGCACGTTTTTCAGTCTTAGAGTTCATGCTATTAACCATCTAGGAGATTAGTTTTATGCTTATAGTGCACATTGTTGTGCCATACAGAGCACAATTATGTGCCTACCAGTGCACATTCTTTATAGATAATCAAATAATGGTTAATAGCCTGAACTCTAAGACAAAAAAACGTGCACTGTTAGGTAGAAAAGTGTGTACTATTAGGCATAAAAATGTGCACTACACGAGTGAAAATTATGCACTGCAAGTAATTATGAAAAGTAATGAGGTTGACTTCGTTTGAAATTTGCTCGCTGAATTCGTCAACTTGACTTCATCTTCTTCGCCGGAGAGTAGCTTGTTCAAGACGAAACGTAGAAGTGATAGACATTGTCAAAGTTTTACCGTATCGTCGTCTTCGTTGTCTTCGCCTGCAATTTGCTCGCTGAATTTGTTGCCTTCGTCGACTTCACTTCGTTTTCTTCGCAGGAGATTAGCTTGCTCAAGAGGAAACAAAGAAAACTTCAGTGTAGTGGTAATTGTGAAGAAGCGAGAAAGGTTAGTGGAAATGCTAAGGACGATTTTGAACTCGAACGTTAATCTTATTACAGATAATAGTAATAGTAATAGTAATAGTAATAGTAATAATAATAATAATAATAATCCATTTCCTGAAGCTTCACTCTACGACCTTAGTCTCTGCACTTTCTGTTTTGACAGTTTGATTCTATGACATTTAAGTTTTTACAGTACACCATATATCACAACTCAACTCTGATTCTTGCGAATTGAGGAACGGGTGGGGTAAAAGAAAATTCTTTTACACCATTAACAACCTGGATCTATAATATGATGAAATTGTAAGCCACTTCTCTACATGTTCCTTAAGAATGTGACAATGAACAACAGTTCCTATAAACATAAAGATGTTTAATTTAGCACTTTTGATATATAAACAACAATATGTAAAGAATATCTCTCGAAAATAATAAATACCTCAAAATCATGGAATACTACTTCTTTGGACTTGAATACAATGTTCCCTTTCTTTTCAGGAACAATATATGAGCGAACCATTCTCACCTTCATCGCACTCCTAACATTGTAATAAGGTGAAATATCACTTTCTAGAATGAAGAGTGAAAACATTCTGATGTGAGTTCGGATTGAAATTGTAGATGTCGTATGTATGTAACTTGTGGTGTTTTAGTTCCAAACGAATACATGTATTTATATTAACGCAAACATCTTATTCGAAAGGTTTGTGTCGATTGGGTAAACGATGTATATTTAATCAAGTTGATATTAACCTAATTTGAACTTCGTATGAATAGGACTACTTTGGAATTGCAAAGCCGCTATATTTAAACATTGATAATGAATGCAATTTAATTGCCAATGAATAAGTATATGTAGGAATACTAAACGAATAATACGAATGCACTAGAATGTTAAAAAGATTTGGCTACTACGTTTTTGATACGATGTTATATTAATCTAATCTAGAATAATGAATGTCAAATGTTAAACGATTGTGTTTTTGATAAGGTGTTTGGGCGTGAAGTTTTTCTTATTTTTATTTACCAAAAAAGGTTTGGTACGCGCGCACACACATATAGAGAGATAGATTATACTGATATTCTTTCTCAAATTGATAATAAAGTTAATCAATATATATTGAACAAATTTAATCATGTATGAAAACTATGTTAAATAATGGTGAAATAAATTAAAAATTTTATATGAATTTAATCGATTTTAATGAAAATTATTCTTTAAAAAAATATTTATCAAATTGGAAAAGAAAAAAAAAAAAGGTTAGAATTGCATAACGTTTAATTCATTGTTATCAACATTAAAAATCTATAGTTATTATTGCAACTCTGCCGCCGCCTACGTCATAGGTACATGGTGACATAACCATGCCAAGCAAAGTTCACATGGAAAATAATTGTAACGTTTTCTGTATTTAACAAATTAATGGGTTAAAAGATATATGATTTCTCCGGTTCCATTCACAAATACAAATGAAATTGATATCTGACACTACGACGGTGTGAATGAAATCAACACAAATGAAATTGATATCTGTCATTACGGCGGTGTGAATTGCACCAAAGGATAATAGACAATAGACCGTCAACACATTTGTCTGAGCCACGGTCTAATATATATTTTTATAACTCATAATGTACATACATTATTTAACACATAAATATATTATTTTAGCACATTATGTATATTATCTTATCTAAAAAATTTATTATTCTAATTCATAATGTATATTATTCTAAACATATAATGTACATTATTCTAATACATAATGCATATTATTTTATTATAAAAGTTTCATTATTCTAACACATAATGTACATTAACCTAACTCATAATATATATTATTTTAACTCATAAGATTCAATAAAAACGTTTTAAATCGTAGTCTACACAATAATTTCCCGACAGTAGACACGTAAGGACAAATTGACATTTCAAGGAAACAAAGTTCTTTAATTTGGTTTTAAAAAAAAAAAAAAAAAGATATTTAATTTTGCGGCTGTAGTTTGGGAGTGCAATTGTACAAAAGGATAATAGACACGTGAAAAGTATTCTACATAAGCTGGAAATCCTGATACTCTGTGGATGCGAATTTAAGACGAAAAAGTCAAACGAATTTTGGAATTGTACTGTTGAGCCTCGAACCTTAAACACTGAAACACGTCATCAATTTTGGGAATATGTTTGCAAATTATTCAATGTTTTCTCCCAGGCACTTATCCTACTTGTTTCACGTTTTTATTTTTATTTTTAATTTTTTTCATGAATAATGAGGTAGTTTGCCTTGTACTGTTAAGTCAGTTGTTATACCGTAGACTATGGTTATGGCTGATACTGCAATTGTGTTGAATATATACTGTAGTTGTGTTGAAAGGAAACTACAGTTGCGCGGAACAGAGACCATTTCATCCGTCTGGAACTGCAGTTTTGTTGAACTGATACTGCAGTTATATTGAAAGGGAACTGCAGTTGCGCGGAACAGATACTGTTTCATTCGTCTGTTTTCATTAATCAAAATGACGTCGTTTGATCCCACAGTCCATAGTATAATTTGAGCCAACACAAATTTCATTGTGGATCGCAGTCCACCAAGCATTGTGGTCCAAGTGACAAAACGACGTCATTTTGATTAATGAAAAGAGACGAATGTAACGGTCTCCGTTTCACTCAACTGCAGTTCCCTTTCAACACAACTGCAATTCCAGACGGATGAAACGGCCTTCGTTCCGCGCGACTACAGTTCCCTTTCAACACAACTGCGATATCAGTTCAACACAACTGCAGTATCAGTCCAACAAAATTGTAGTATCATTTGAGATGAAATGTAGTATCAATTACGGAGATTTACGGGAGCCGTTTCTCCCACTTATTAAAATAACGTCGTTTTGTGACTATGGTTCACAATGCATTGTTGATCGCAATCCACGTATAACAACCGTTAACTAAGCGTCTAGGCCGGCTTCTATAATCTATTATCTATACATTGCATGAGAATATAAAAAGACAAAACATATGGAATCACAATGAGATTATTGGATAATGTTCTAAGTCATATGCTAAGCTAAGTTAGCTTATTAATATTATTTAGTATCAGATACTATATATATATAATAATATTGGTTATTCAGTAGTCATATTCGATAATTTAATTGAAAGAATTCAATAAAGACTAAAGCAACCAAAAAGAAATACATCTTTTCGTAGATGGAAGTGTCAATTTCTCCCTTATTTTATGCCCTTTTAACAAATGACCAAAACTTGTATGAAACTTTTTCACAGTTCTCAATCCGTGAGACGAGACATATCTTTAAATAATGAGTCAAATATCTGGCACATTAATAAAAAAAATTTAACCCATTAATCAAAGATTCAACTCGTCTCATATATTGAGACCCGTGAAACGGTCTCACCCAAGTGTTACCTTAACAAATGGCAAAAACTTATATAAGACTATCTCACGGGTCGTAATCTGTGAGACGAGTCAGATCTTTAAAACATCAACTCCGGCTATGTTATGGTTTTTTTAGAGTTAATGGCATTTCAACGATTTTGTTGACGGAGGACCAAAAATGGTCATCCCACAATAATACTATGACCAAAGGGATGTTCGGAAAAGAAGAACTAAAAGTGGACTGTCATCTATAAATATAGAATAAAGAATGGAATTAATATATATATAGTGGCAAGTTAGTAGCTAATTTGTCTAAGTACGTAGGACAAAACGTGTAGGTTAAATGATTAAATCTGAGAGTTGAAGTTATTTTTATACTATGTATAAGTAACAAATTAATAACTAATTTGTTCATTTAAATTAAAATTATATATAAATGAGAAGTTTTAACCGGAATGATTTAAATAAATGAAAATTTGTCAAATTATTTAAATTTTGATACAAAAAATACAAGGGTCACACTTGTGTGAGACCGTCTCATGGATCCTTATTCGTGAGACGGGTTGGGTCAGGTTAATTAAAGCACCATACAAATGTTATACTTATATGTGCAAATGTCATACTTATATGCTCAAATATAACACTAATCAAGAATACAATTTTTGTTACTTATAAGAGAAAAAAGTAATACATTTTTCATAATAAGTAATGTTGACAAGTGCGCCTTACTTATAAGGGCAAATATAATACTTTTGAAGAAAAAAGTAATACTTTTAAATCGAAATGTAAAAGTATTGTATTTTCCCACGTAACAAAAATTTTATTTCTGATTAGTATTACATTTGAGCATATAAGTGTTACATTTACATCTTGACCCGACCCGACCCGAACCGTCTTATGATGAGACGGCAAGTTTTTGCCAAAATACAACAAAATTGAACAAAATGGCAACATAATATATGAGTCTAATTAATATTTTAAGAAGTGATGATACATTTCCTACCTAATTTCACATCATAATATTCGATCACCTCCTTAGATGGCAATATGCCAATATGCATGTGATTGTCTCTTGTATTATTTTTAAAATAATTAGATTCATTTTTTAAGGTGCGGTGCAATAAGCCAATTCAAGGTAGGTTATTAATAAAAAGAGTTATATTACCACGTCAAGTGATGAACATTTATGGTAGTTAATCTTAGATTGAACCCAATGAGTCGGCCCAATAAAAAAAAAAGGTTAGACTTGGAATACTTTAACACGATAAAGAATCAACTCGATAAGCTCGATGGCTAAAACGGGCTAGCTCAAGCCATTTAAGATTGTTCTTCTCTTCTTTATTATAGAAGTGATGTGAAACATAGCATACATGGAGTTTATAGGTAAACTATTTTTTAAATAAAATTTTCAAATAAATTTTTAATAAACATATTAAAAATAAATTTTTTTATAAAAATAAATAATGAAAATTTAAAAAACTTACTATAAATATTATATATACAGATATATTAATTACTTTTAGTTGGAATTTAGAAATGGAGTTTTACATTGATTGAATGATATATAAGTGTATATATATTTATTAGTGTAAATGTAATAGTTTATTCAAATTGAAAATGCCAAAATTTTAGTTGAGCCCACCAGATAAGTTCGACAACTCGATGTTTTAGGGTTGCAAAGAATTTTGAACCTGACAAAAAAAATCGATTAACTTGAATCAATAAGTCCAACATCCTAAATTCTAATAGGGCCATCCAAAAAACGAAACCAAACGGACTAGACAAATTGACATCCCTACTAATAACATTACATATTTACATGTCGTGTAGTGAATTTATATGCATGGTGGCTTGTATCATTTGCATATCATTAACTAAATCCCAACCCGTTGACATCGTATAAGTGGATTTTTTCAAAACTAATCCCAGTTCACTGAACGTGGATACCCACTCTCATTTTTCAATTTTAGTAAAGCGATTCAACTCGTCTGATAAGCCTGAAAACCTGAAGCTTAGGGTATAGCCAACCAAACCAAATATAAATAAATAAATAAATAATAAAAATAAAAATTGATTAGCCCAAAGTAATAAGTCTAACATCCTGACAAAGCTAGCCTAAAACCGAGTGCGATGGCCCGATTGACATCCCTATGAAAATTAACCTAGAGATAAAATCCATAAAGGAAAATAAAACTATTGTATTTTATATTTGTGCCTCTATTGACTATTATTGTAGTTACTTGCTAGTATTTTTGCACGCGTAATGCACTAAAATTCATATCAATTAAAATATTAATAAATAAAAGTAATTAAAATATTTTAGTTCAAATTATATATATCACAATTCTTTAAAGTGATAAATTTTAATTATTATATTTAAAAAATAAAGAGAAAAAAGATAAGGAATTTACATTTTTGTTAATAATAATGTAAATAATTTTGATAAAATTTATATTTAATATTTACAAAAATAAATAAATAAAATATCTATAACACTAAGTAGTTTTTTTTTTTTTTTTTTTTTTTTTTGCTAGTACGTAATATATTGGTATATATACACACAAACTAGTTACTACAAGTGCATTGCGTTAAGAGTCCAATACCCAATGTGTATTTTTAAATTAGTGTTTTAAGATTTGTCAAAGTATTATATTATTCATTATTCTGATCTATATCAATGCAGGATTATCAAATTTTTCATAAAAGTAAATATTTCGAGAATGCATAACTATGAGATATGACATAATTTTTCATAAAATTACCTAGTGCAATAGCATTTTTAGAGGAAAACACCATCGATCATTGGATACTTGGATAGTACTCAAGCATAATTTTTGCAACACAAAACCCTATTAGTTGACGTGATCCATGCTTTCTCTTGTTGCTACTTCCGCTAGGAATGAATCCTTGATTTAATCTAGTTCCAATATAACTTATATGCTGGCAATGTCTAATGCATTCATGTTAAATTTTATGTTTATTTCTTTAAATACACTCTAACATATTCATAGTATATGTTTAACAATTATGTCAATTTTGATTGGGATGGAGTTCGAAACTAAGTCATTCCTTATGAAAATCAATAAGTAATTTAAGAATAATAAATAGTTAACATAATATTCCGTTACTAAAGTTTACACGGATGGTGATAGTCTGATAAATGCCAAAGACACTTACTTATATTTAATAGTCTTTAAGGGGTTGATTTATGCTTAAATGCTATCCTTTGTGGTTAATTTGTGGTCATTATTACTTTAATGTGCTAATATTTTACAAAACTCTATCATATCTTGCACTTTAGTGGTTTTGAAGAGTTCTAAGCTTAAGAGAAGGCATGTGGACTTGACTAAGAGCAGACAAGGAAGAAGCACAAATGGATCCTATCAACAGAAGGATCAACGATTGTGGATGGGGAATAGAAAGCTCCATGTTCTGATCCACAATCTTGGATGAGAAAGTGGGCTGAGTAAGTGATCAATACACGAGCGATCCATGCTCGTGGATTGGATCGTGAATCAGGTGCAACGAGAAATTTTGAATGAGATGCTTTGGAGGGAAGCTATTTAAAGAGGATTAGATATTTTTAGAGGGAGTTACTAGAGTTAGCCATAATTTTTTCCTAGATTTTCAGCACTTAGAACATAGATTCTCTCTTGTACTTTCTCTCTCTAGACATTTATTGCACTTTGAAGAAGTTCTTGGAGAAGAAGGCTTGACACTCTTTTAACTCCTTGCATTTGCTTGTAATTTGGATTTCAGTTGCAATTCATCACTCAGTAATCTACTTTTTTGCTTTGATCTTTACTTTAATTGCTTTCCAATTTGGTGAATCTAGGTTAAATGTTCATTTCAAT
The DNA here is from genome assembly GCF_003576645.1 of Ipomoea triloba. Lineage (NCBI taxonomy): Eukaryota > Viridiplantae > Streptophyta > Magnoliopsida > Solanales > Convolvulaceae > Ipomoea > Ipomoea triloba. The sequence goes on along the minus strand of NC_044923.1, from coordinate 11,437,049 downwards.
TTGTAGAATGCTTGGCTAGGTTTTCTATTAGGAATTTAATTTTGATTCTAGTATGATGCTAGTGTGAAATGCATTTCTAAATTAGGTTTATACATTGCAATGGCTTTATGAACTATTCTTGTTATCTGTGTTGAATTATTTGCTTCCTTTGAGATTGATCACCCCTTGGATTGTCTAAGGCATTGATTCTTAGCAAGAGATTGTTAGAATCAATGTAGCTCCTACTCATAGATAATTTCTTGCTTTAAGAACCGGAAGGCCTCCTAAGTAAGAAAAGAGGTGAATGCAAGGTGTTTGATAAAATGTTTCTTAGGTCATTTGTCACCTAAAAAGTGTTCAAAGCCTAGAGGATTCTTAGTAGACCGGTAGGTGAAAAGTGCTAGCAAAGCCTCTCTTGAATATCATCCTTTCAATGTATAACCTAGATCCTAAGAACACTAGAAGCATCATGCACTAGGATGCAATTCCATTCCTAAGTCTTTCTCTTATTGAATTTGAATCTTTGTTTTTAATATTGATACTACAACATGACTGAATCATCTTTATTCTTTGTGACCCTGTACATGATGAGTATGATCCTTTATTCATCGACTTAATCACATATTAACATCTCTAAATTTGTCTTCCTTCGAGAACGATATACTCGGGGTACTTCCCAAATCTTTTGATTGCCAACACAAAAACGCATAAATCAGACGGAATGCACAGGTATTTAAGAAAAGTAAATGATGTAATAGAGGGTAAAGTAGGAAAAATAATTTAAAAAAATGCTAAAAATCAAAATAATATGAATCATTCATTTCAACAAACAATTACACCAACATTTGTTTAGTTCCCATTAAGGGTCTAAATTTATTGGCTCTTATTAGGTTTGTAGATTTGTATATGTAGATAATAAATTTTTCCAAATATAATAAAAGACAATGTTGGTAAGGTTTTAATGAGAATAAAAATTATGTTGGTGTAATAATTTGCATTGATAACTTGTACATTTTGATTTATTCTTTGTGCAATAATAAACATTTATAAAATTACCATCTTTATCATTGTACATGAAATACGCAAATTATATTGTGGACCATGGTCCACAATGCATTGTGGACCATGATCATAACTGATACTGCAGTTGTGTTGAACGGATACTGCAGTTGTGTTGAAAAGATACTGCAGTTGTGTTGAAAGGAAATTGCAGTTGCACGGAACAGAGGTCATTCATCCGTTCAACACAACTGCAGTATCCGTTCAACGTAACTGCACTATCTTTTCAACACAACTGCAGTATCCGTTCAACGCAACTGCAGTATCTTTTCAACACAACTGCAGTATCCGTCAACTGCAGTATCTGTTCAACACAATTGCAGTATCTTTCAACACAACTACAATTCCAGATGAATGACACGACCTCTGTTCCGTGCAACTGCAGTTTCTTTTCAACACAACTGTAGTATCTTTTCAACATAACTGCAGTATCAGTTCAACACAACTGCAGTACAGTATCAACAATGATCCATGGTCCACAGTATAACGACTGCATGAAATAAAGCAAAATGTATAAATTATCAATTCATATAATTATACCTAGATATTTTATATATTTCTATGACAACCTTAAAAACGTTAACTCTTTTATAATTTAGTACATATATAGAGCCACAGTAATGCTGTAGTAGTGTTTCCTAAAGCTTTAAAGCCAATATAATTAGACAAACTATAGGAATGGGCAAAACTGTGTGCGTGAGTTTTAGGCATTTTAATAAAGGAAATAAAACGTACAAGTGAATTTGGAAATATTAGAAGTGATGATGAGGTAGATGCTTGGCCCACAAAAAAAACTTGATAGATAATCTCACTAATGATGTTGCTCTAATAGCTTCATTACAACAATAATAAAGTATCATTTTAATTCTATTGTATGTATATTATTTGTCAATATATATGTCTGTAATGTGATACAGAGTACATAATTAGTTCACTATAATAATAGTCGTTTCTTTTAATTAAAAAAACTGATGCCTTATTACACCATTTTCCACCATATAATGACTGGTGACGAGTGGCATGAAATTTTCTTTCACAATTGGTCCCAATAGTGTTCAATATAATGGGAATCACTACTTGGAAATGGACGCCCCTCCATAATAAATTTCTTATTGCTTAAGTCAACAAAAAGGCCCAGTGGAATGAAAAGAATTGCCAAAAGCTGGCTTGACAATGAAACTGAGATAAAAGTCACAACAAAAATACTCCCTTTTATATGATAATTTCTCCCCATGTCGTGATCGTGTTAACATCATCTAAATGAGGAAGATCTATCTCCCTTTCAGTTAAATTGTCTCCTTCCTTTCATATGAAAATATCTCCATATGTTGTTACGTTATGAATTGTTATTCACATACTTTCAGATATTTTCTTTTATCTTTGTGGATGCGTGTCTATGTATGTATGTATATAGAGGATACTGTTCAAATGAGTCGTTTATATATATATATATATATATATATATATATATATATATATATATATATAAAGGATCATGTAAAGCAATTGCCTTAAGTGAAAAATAAATAGGATGAAATTATATTCGTAGATTGAGTCCAGATCAAAGGTCCAAAATGAAGATTTAAAAAAAAACGGGGTGGCATTATTGTAATTTTGTGTAAGTTAATTTTTTTTTGCCTTCCAGTGCACATTTTTATGTCATACAGTGCACATTGTTATGCTATACAGGACACATTGTTCATTCTTCCAGTGCACATTGTTGTGCCATATAGTGCACATTTTTCCTTCTTCCAGTGCACTTTGTTATGCCATATAGTGCACATTGTTCCTTCTTTCAGTGCACATTGTTTCTTCTACCAGAGCACATTGTTGTGCCCTACAGTGCGCATTGTTGTGTCTTTCAGGGTTTTTTTTTTTTTTTTTTATAAATTGTAAATGATGAACTTTTTTTTAAAAGATCAATTAATCTTGATCACTAATTACTAATTTGAGTTAAATATTGTTTGTTTGTTCATTATTTATAGTCGTTTATGATTTGTGTTGAAGATTCTATATTAAATTTAATTTTTTCAATAATTGATTCACATCTTTGTGCCTCCAGTGCGCGTGAATTTTTTTGATTTATGGCTGAGATTCTATCTCACTTCTCACCTGGGGCTTTTATTTCACCAGAACCCCTTCATATATATATATATATATATATAAATCTTTTCAAATATGGCCGCCCATTCCCGTGCGGTCGATGCGGTTCACACCACTCAATGTTAGAAAACGCACCACAATGAAAATACATAAAAACACCAACAAACACACCACACACCTAAAAATAATGCACCATAACTCCTCTGCCCCTAATGGTGCATTTGCTAACACTGTGTAGTATATATTTGCATACCTAGTGGTGTGTTTTTTAGTGATGCGTACCTAATGATGCAGCCGCACTGACCGCACGTTAAGGGGCGGCCGCACCTGATTATGAGCCTATATATAAACGAATCATGTGAGAATGACATGCTCAGGAGAGAACTGAGAACCAATCGTAGCCATCCCATGTGTCCAAATCTAATGAATCAGAAACACTGGTTTTTTCTTCTTCTTTTTTTTTTTTTTTAAAGAACGGCGTGGCATTTTCATAACTAATTGAACTTTCAAGTGCAAGTAAATAATGTTAAAAGTGCAAGTAATAGTGCACCTAAGTGCAAGTAAAATGTACGTATTAAAAGTGCAAGTAAAATGTATTAAAAGTGCAACAAATAATGTACACTTAGCGTCAATATTAAGTGCACCTAACGTTATCATTAGTTGTACCAAACGTTATCATTAACTGCATCAATGTGAAATACGTTATCATTAGGTGTACCAATGTTAAAAAGGCAAACTACTTGCACTTTAAGTGAAAATAGTTGTACTTTTAAGTAATTATACTTGCACACTTGCACTAGTTACTTGCACTTTTAGCACATGTTACTTGCACAAATGTTGGAGTAATTTACAAAAATGTCACTGCGTCTTTTTTTTTTTTTTTAATTACATCTAATCCATTAAATATGGACACATGGATGGTTGCAATTGGTTATATATATATATATATATGTATGTATGTATGTATGTATGTGCTAATGTTTCACTAAGACAATATCTTCCTATGAGACTGTGAGACACAGCATGAATGCACACACACTAGATTGTGTGCACTCATATTGGACAAATTGTACACACTCTAGTCTGTGCGCATTCCTTTACTAGAGGGAAAGATGTTGTATCATTTGACTATATATATATATATATATATATATATATATATATATATATATATATATATATATATATATA
>NC_044923.1:11398850-11432289 GCF_003576645.1 Ipomoea triloba | reverse complement strand
TATATATATATATATATATATATATATATATATATATATATATATATATATATATATATATATATATAATAGATACACACACACACACACATACATACATACACGGACGCGCTCATGTGAAAATTGATGCCCAAGAGGGTAATGAGAACCAATCGCAGTCATCCACCTGTCCAGATCTAACGGATCAAATTTAATTTTTTTTTAAAGGCGCGATGAAATTTTTGTAAATAACTCAAACTTTGGTACATGTAATATGTGATAAAAGCGCAAGGGCAAAAACTTGTCTTAAACCATCTCAAGGGTCTTAATCCGTGAGACGGGTCGGGTCAACATAATTTGGGTCATAATTAGTATTATGAGTTATTCTTTGATTGGTTTTTATGATCCAAATTATGTTGACCCGATCCGTCTCACAGATTGAGTCACGCGAGACGATCTTACACAAGTGTGGCCTAAGTGCAAATAACTACTAGTGCATGTGTACAAGTAAATTTACTTAAAAGTGCAAGTTTTTTTTCACTTATTAGTGCAAGTAATTTACATTTTAACATTGGTGCACATAATGGTACTGTCTTTCATATTGATGCACTTAATAATAATGTTTGGTGCTACTAATGATAACGGTAGGTGCACTCAATATTGATGTTCGATGTACATTATTTGTTGCACTTTTAATACATTTTACTTGCACTTAGGTGCACTATATGAAATTGTTACTTGCACTTTTAACTCAATTGATTTGCACTTCAAAAATTCAATTATTTAAGAAAATGTCACCACATTTCAAAAAAACAAAAGTGTTTTTGATTCATTAGAATTGAATAGATGGACGGTTGCGATGAATTTTCACTCTTTTACCGAGCATGTGATTCTCACTTAATCCATCTTTTATATTATATTATATTATATTATATATATATATATATATATATATATATATATATATAGGTTGACTTCATAAGAGACAACATCTTCCCTGACAACATGAGACAACGTAAATACACGCAGTCTACTTTACATACATAATTTGTGTTGATAGGCACATAATTTTACAAAATAAGATACATAAATTTATAATATAAAACACAATTACTAATTTGTTTATGGTACAGAGATACAAATTTTTATCACACAAGATACGAAAATTCACAACTTAAGATATATACATATGCACCACATACCAAAATGTATTATGAATCTTCGTACCTGGTATAAGAATTATTCTTCCTCGTATACATACAAATCTTACATTATTGGGCCAAATTGTCATATCATGAACCTCACAAACCGTTTGGCATTGTTTCGTTTTCATGTCAGGCTTAGACTAACATGCTTGACCGCCAACACACAATTTGAACCATTCATCGTTTACAATAAGAAAAGGTGGTCCATGAGTGTATAATTTTTTTGGGCTAGTAGTACGACAACGACATATATGCCAACTCTTTTGGGCCAGTTTGAAACGTGGATGTCAATTTTTTGTCAACTTTTGTATGAAATATCATTTCAATTGTACTGCCCAATTCAATGAATTTTAACGTGTTATTATTATATTACATGTTTTTGAATTAATTTTTTCTTTGATAGAATATACCGAATGCATACCATGCAAATGGACCTAATTCGACCCTTTATAGATGCTTCCCAACCTCTGCGGTTGGGGCAAAGTATGGTGCGCATCATGGTTCACGTAATTCGGTGTGGATCATAACAAAAAGTATATTTTTAATATATTAAATATATATTATTTTTGTACTGAATATACATTACACAATATAATGTACATTTAGTACACAAATAATGTACATTTCTTGAATACAATGTACATTTTTAATATACTAAAAGTACATTATTTTTATGCTGAATATACATTATTTGATAGTATTGCCCACACAGTTATGTGGGTCATGGTCTACACAATAATGATTGTACGGTCGAGAAGTCGACCTCTTAGATTCCAATCCTTATACCACGGACCAGAGTTCACACTGTACTATGAACCATGGTTCATGTGTATGTGTTTTGTGCTATGACATTTTGTGTCTTGCGTTATAAAACTTTGTACTTTAAGAGTATGAATTCTGTACCTGAAATAAATTAGTAATTGTATTTTATGTTATAAATTTATGTGTCTTGTGTTGTGAAATTTTGTACATTGTACCTATAAACACAAATTATGTACCTAAATCAGATTTGAAAAATAAGTAAATATATAACATGTGTAAGTGTCCTAAGTTATGATTTATTGTGTTTTGTGTTATGAAATTCTGTAAATTGCAAGTATGAATTATGTACTTCGTCTTTTCAATCCAGCTAGGTCCATAATGCTATGCTATGTGTCATGTGTTGTGATTTTTTTGTGTTTTGTAAAATTTTGTACTTTATGAGTATTAAGTCTTATTGATCCCGGTAGGGTTAACGGAACATGTCTAGATTGGGTGGGGGTGGGGGGTGGGGGAGGGGTTGAATAGACTTGTTGGGTTTTGAAAAATCTTGCGAAATCAAACCTAAATCTTTTAAGAACAAACTTACATGCAAACAAAGCTCAACAAGGGTTAACAAAAATTTTTTGTTACTCTCAAACGGTTAAAGTTACCACTCGAGTACTATAACGATTAAGATTTAGGTTTGATTCTTGATAAAATGCAATGAAAAGCAGTAAATAAGTAGAGAGAGAGAGAGAGAGAGAGAGAGAGAGAGGGAGAGAGAGGGAGAGAGAGAGAGAGAGAGAGAGAGAGAGAGAGAGAGAGAGAGAGAGAGAGGTTTGCCCAACTCAACCTACTTCACTCTTTTCCTTGAACTTCGAGGAGGATTGCACTATCTCCAGTACAATGATCTAGACGTCCACGGTTTGAACACTAAGCCAACCGTGAACTCCAACATGTTTTTCAACTCCACAATGAGTTTACTCTCCCTCTTTCTACTACTACTAAGTAGAGGATACAAGTTAGAAGAGAGTAACTCTTCTTTATCTAACGAAGAGAGCTTGGTTTGATAATCTTGATATTCTCTTTGGAAGCAGCTCAAGTCTCTTGTAATCTATATACACACTTTGTAGCTTGTCTCTTTCTCTCACTGGTTACTTGGTATAAAAAATTGCTTGAATGCTTTAAACGATTTGAACACTTAGGAATTTTGATTGACCAGCTCCTTTTTCAGTCTTAGAAGAAGGTATTTATAGGCAGACGAAATGAGGTCCGTTGGAGGGAAACCAATTTCAAAAAGATATTAATCAGTGGGTAGAGACTAGTGGGTAAACCAGAGGGTAGGTAGCTTGTCAGATTTTCCAGCCATTAAAGACTTAATTTGAACTGAACATATCTTTTTGTTCTGCACAAAGTGTTATGGCTTTTAAGGAAATATCTTCATTGGGATGTGCTCCTAGGACTCTATTATTCCTCGGATACATTAGTTCAGTTTTAAAGTTTCAGACTGTAAGCCTAGATAATGTCTTGAGAGGTCATTTTGAATGGTTAACTAAGTTAGTACTTCGAACCTTAAACCTTCTACCTCTCGGATACGAATGGTTGACCTTACCATTCGTCCCTTTTACTCTTCGAAGGGTAGGTCCTTCCATCTTCTGGCCTTTTTGCAACCTTTCAGTTACAAATGGTTGACCTTACCACTCGTTCTTCTTACACTTCGAAAGGTATGCCCTTCCACTATTCGGCCTTTTCAACCTTTCAGTCTGGTGGACTTATACTCTTTGAACCTTCAACTCTTCTAGTCTTCAGATCTCCTACTTCTCGAAGTCTTATTTTAGGACTATTCAAAAGATAACCACTTGGGTAACTATTTGAATATTGATTGAGACTGTCCAAAATGTAACATTTCGAGTTATCATTCGAATTGATTAACCATTCGAAATTTGACACCTCGTGTTACTAAACTCACTATTCAAAGTTTGTGTAGAATAACTCTAAGTCTAAAAATAAAATAAGTTTGGGGTTTAATATTCCTAACCTTTTGGTATCATCAAAATCTAATTACAAAGTGTTCCTAGCAATTTCTCCCTTTTTAATGATGCCAAAACCTATACCCAAATTATGAGACTGTCTTTATCCATGAAAAGAACTTTTATTTACAATTTGCTCATAATTGAGTTTGACAATTTAAGTTCTAGAAATTTTAAGTACAAAAAAAAAAAAAAACACAACGTAACACACGCAACAACATTTCATTAATCATCTTAAAATATTACAATTACAATAATTGATTTTGCATGAAGGCATAAATTAATAAACATTACAATTTATTCGTTTCTAAGTCTGTAGCTGCTTTATTCTTGATCCTTTTTTGCATTGGCAACAGCTATATATCCAAGATGTTGATAATTTTACTACGAGAGGTTTGAATGTTGCCTTCATCCACAAGGTGCTCATATAACATCGTTATCCTGAAGCTGTGATTATTGTGGAAGGCTTCAACTATGTTAACTCCGCTTAATACGTTGCATCGCCACCACCTAATTAACTACGAAGGATATGGAACTACTCCTCATTAGCTCAAAGATTGCGCTAGTGAGTTATGAGTCTGGTGCGCTCTTTTTGAGTTCTCAAAGTGAGTCAAAACGCTATTTATACTTCTTCTCAGCTTTAGTAGCTTCAACTCTTCTCTTCTTTTAACGCTCATTTGCATAATCAATTCTCCTTTGACGATCAGTGGTTTGACTCCGGGAGGCTATGTAGTCAGTTTTCCTCTATGGATCCCAACTCTTTGTCCAAGGTAGCAGATTTTCTCCTCTAAATCTTTTGCCACTATTATCCTTGTAAGGGACATTGGGTACAACATCACCACCCGGGGTGATAGTTGTCATCTTCCTCCCTCGACCTCTCATAGAGCTGGTACTACCTACTCCCAATAATCTTGGCATTTTGGTTGGAGTCCTCTCTTCCTCCTTTTTAGCATCATCATCATCAACGCTTGGGGTAGAGTCTCCTAATTTGATGTGAAGATCACCGAGACTGTTGTAAATGATCTTCATGTCTTCCTTTAACTCCTCAGTGTCTCCTTTAATTGCCCTTTGATTTGTTTGGATCTACTCTTGTTCTCTAAATATTTCTTGAAGACCATTGAAAACATCATCCAAAGCCTTGTTGTTTTGATTCACAAACTGTTTAAAGTAGGATGACTCCACAACCGAGTCTTTGAACTCCTGATCTACTTCTTGTGTGATCTTTGTTGGGCATTGTTGAGAGAGGGAAACTTTCATCGTAGCATTGGCCTCCTTATGCACCATAGATTTAGTTTTAACAGTCACCTTATAGGTTTTTTGTAGTGCCCTCCCCACCTTCTTGAAGGTAGACTTTTGCTTCTCCGCTATGGATTTCAACAATGTTAGCAAAGAGGATATCCCTACCATTAGCATAGGTGAAGGTAGAGCTGTCTCATCTTGGCTTACATGAATTGAGAAAAGATTCTCTAGGCTCGCACTAGGTGGCGCTTCCATATTTCCACCAATTGCATCAGTTTTATCTCCTCGAGTGGTTGTGGGCTCGACCTCACCATTCGGTTCTTCTACCTCTCGAATGGTTGCCACAGAAGGCGCGCGATCTTCAACTCCTCAAACAAGTTCACCACTCAGTTCGGCAACCTCTCGAGTGGTTAGCGAACTGCTCAGTACATCCACAACGATAACAACCTCTGCTCGATTCTACAACCTCGCGAGCAAGTGTTGAGATATGAACTGACGGCTCAGTTGCGTCAAGCACTCAGGTAAGTAGTGCACTGACCATCTAATGAACTATCTCCTCAACCTCTCGAATTGACTCATCAGTAAAAGGTTGTATTGCTTCCTCGGCCTGACTGTTTGGTTGAGCTTCTGCTGATGGCCTGGCCTTAGCAACTAAAGTTTTCAACCATTCAGTTAATGTCAGCATGAGGTGTGCTTTCTCCAACCTCTCGAACTCGACTACTCAATTGTTTAAGAACTCTTGTGTTTGGTCTAGCTTGAGGAATTGGATCCACAAACTCAACTTCAAACCTTGAGAATGCTTGAGCCATTCTCATTTCCTTTGTGAAAGCCTTTTCTGGATGTGAAGTTGCATGGGCCTCTGTCTCATCCTCCACCACCTTGGCTTTCCCTTTGGCAGTTTCTCACTCAGCCAACTTCTTTGAATACACTTGGTGGATTTCGTCTATTTGTGGAGCGGGAGGGATGGAGGAGGTTCCAAGCCAATTTAGCGCAAAAGCCTCATCTGGCCGCGCGTGTGGTAGACCTTCTTCCAGCATGTCAAGACTTGACATGCGTCATTTCTGCCAAGTAGTTACCCTGATGAGCTCGGCCAATAGATCTTCATCTGTAGAAAAAGTGCTATCCTCACCAGCAAATGGCCTTAAGTAGATCTTCCTTGGCCATTTGTTGAGCCAATTTGGTATTAACATTGATAGGGTTATGTTTTATTGTTGGGTCCTTGGTAGCATCTTTGCTGATACCTTCAGCAGCTATGCTGGCTTCACGAGCAATCCTAACAATGACATCGGTCAAGTTCTCACACACTACATCTTCTACTTGAGTAGGTTCTTGTGGGATAGGTTGAGCTTGAACAGAGATCAGAACGTTGGTCTCGCGGGTTGTCTCTACTACTCGAACAGGCATCTTCACTTTCTCTGTTCGAGGGATCTCATCAACCTCTCGGATGCTGGGTTTGGTCCTACTAACCTCTCGAACCTCAGCCATTTGAGCATGTCCCCGCTTGATAGGTGACGTCTCGGCCACTATTTCTACCAACCTTTTGATCACCTTTTACCTTGACTTCTCTGATGGTTTACTCGTCGGCTTTTTTTACATGACTTAGTAGATTTTTCTTTGGGCTGTTCTAAGGTTCCCACAACCAATTTCCTTTTGGCTTGGGCTTTCTTGACTACCTTAGCTAAGGGAACGTTGGATGAGCTTTCTGCATTGCTAGCATGCTTCTTTTTCTTGGTGAGGGTGGCAGCTTGTCCCTTTGGTGCAGGGGTTTAGTTCTCATGAAGTAGGAATTCCTATGCGCTGGGGCTCCATCCCTGAGCTTGACTCCTTTGGACCTCATAAGCTCAAAAACTAGGAACCAAAACCCAATGAACTGGGTGATGGTCATCTTCTTCGGATCCACCACTTGGCTGATGAATATCCACAGGTAGTTGAACACTACCATTGACCAATCCACTAGATAATTAGTCAAAAGAGCACTGAGAAGTGTGAACTTCTCTTCAGTGACATCGTTAATTTTGGAAACTATTTTTAATGATCTTATTGAGGACGTCAACCGCTCTTTCGAACTTTAGCTTTAAAGTCTTCTTTTTTAAAAGAAAACTTGAGTTCCTCCGGTGCCTCTTCGCCTTTAACTTTCCTCCACAAATCTTTTTGGTTGTAGGCATGGCTGGAGCAGTCTGGATGTTCACCTTCCTGGACTGGAAAGTTAAAAAGTACCCTGATGTCCCGATGGACAATCACCACCTCGGTTCCATTCATGATGAAATAGATTTCTCCTATCTCCGCCTTCAGTTTGGCGTTGGCAAAAAAAAATCGGTTGCGTCCATGCTATGTCCAAGCTTGTAGTCATGGCAGACATACTTCATAAGACCGACGTTTTGTAGACATTTAAGCACTCTCTCCATCATGGCTGGGTTGGTTGAGTGCTTGAGAAAACCGTCTTTGCCAAGCATTGATCTATTTTTGACCTTCTTGCTAAACTCTTGAAGAGTTGGCAGGTCGTTAGTGGGGCTAGCTGGGTTGGAGTCACTAGAAGAGTTGGATGTTGCCATTACTAGAGTTTGAGAAAAGTTCGAGATTTTTGGAAGGCTTGAGAGTGTTTGAAAGAAAAGGGTTTTACTTCTGCAATTCGCATGAAAGTAAGAGGGTATGCCAGGTTTTAGGTTTAAATGGTTGTTCGAATTTGGGCCGAGTTGAGAAATACGGGTTCGGGTGAAATAAATTGCAACTCGCCAAAAGTCTTAAATTCCCTCAAAAGTTTGACTTTCAAAGGTATATTTGTGCCTATTTGGTATAAGTACAGATGGATGATATGATAAGGAGTGAGAGAATGCTAAAAAGGTGAAATTAGCATTAAATGAGAGAGAGAGACTATCATTTAACGCCTATCTCACCAAATGTCATACATGCACAAAGACATGTGCTTAGTGGAAGCCATTTTTCCTACTAAAAGCGAAGAGAAAATTAAGGTAATCAAAAGTTTACCATAACAGCTCATCGCAATTAGAGCTTGACATGTTCTCCTTGTTTCCTAGACTTCCACATTTCTCGTTGTCAATTCAACTATTGCACCCATCAAACCTTTGAACATTTTATCATTGCGAACCTTTTACCATTCGGTCACCTTTGATCATTCGAATTATCCATTTGGCCTACTATAACCATTCGACCATCTTTTCCTCTAAATACCTATTCGGATGTGTCCATTTGGTTAATCTTAACATCTCGCTCTCTATCAATCTTTCAGCTACTCTTCCAACCTTTCGAATCATTCTTCTTTCAACAATTTGAACCACTATTTGAAGGTATTACTTTACCTCTCGAATCTACAACACTTAGATGAATTTGTCCTTAATTCATCTATATCATTCCCAACATGATCTCAGATAAAACAATATTTAATATCAATGTGCTTGGTCCTTGAATATAACACTGGATTGTGTGTAATAACAATAGCATTGTGGTCACACTTGATGCTAATCTCCTTTAATTTGCTTCTATTCCGTAGTCCTTTAGTTGTTGCTTCATCCATAACACTTGAGCACAACTACCAGTTGCGATGCATTCAACTTCCGCGATAGTTGTAGCAATGGAGTTTTGCTTCTTGCTAAACCAAGAGACTAGTCTTCCTCCAAGAAATTGACATGTCCCTGAGATACTCTTTTTGTCTATTTTGTATCCGGCAAAATCAGCATCCGAATAACCAATTAGCTCAAAAGATCTATCTTTCGGATACCAAAGTTCTACACTTTGCATACCCTTGAGGTATCTTAGAATTTTCTTTGCAGTTGTGAGGTGACTCTCCTTAGGGTTTGACTGGAATCTTGCACATACACTTATGGTAAAAGAGATATGTAGTTTGCTTTTGGTTAAATACAATAGAGAGCCAATGGTTCCTCTATGCTTGGTTTGGTCTATTTCCTTTCCTTTGTTGTTAACCTCCATATGCAATGACGTGTTCATAGGAATTTTGGTCGATGATTTTCTATCCACACCAAATTTCTTGATTAAATCATTTGTGTACTTGATTTAGTTGATGAAAATCCCTTCCTTGCTTTGCTTCACTTGTAATCTTAGAAAATAGATGAGTTCCCCCATCATACTCGTTTCAAACTTACTTTTCATGAGCTTGGAGAAATTATTGCATAGAGATGGGTTAGTGCTTCAAAAAATCATATCATCTATATAGATTTGCACCAAAAGGATATGATCACCATCCTTGATTCGAAATAATGTCTCATCCAGTTGACCTTCCGTGAATCCACACTTGATTAAGAAACACGATAGGGTGTCATACCAAGCTCTTGGTGTTTGTTTCCATCCATACAAGGCCTTTTTTTTAGCTTGTAGACTTTGTCTTCACCATATCTATCACAAATCCAGGTGGTTGTTCAACGTAGACTTCCTTTTCCAATAGTCCATTTAAGAATGCACTTTTGACGTCCATTTGAAAAACTTTGAAGTCCTTGTAGGTGGCATATGCTAATAGTATATTATTGTTTCCAATCTTGCCAATGGAGTGAAGGTTTCAAAAAAAACCATACCTTTCTCTTGACACCACCCTTTGACAACTAGTTGGGCTTTCTTCCTAACAATGTACCTCATTGTTTCAATTCAAGGTCCATAATGCTATACACTTGGACCTTGATCCTTGATATAAATTACACTTGGATTCAGCTTAATTCACTACTATAGAAAACACTTTTAACGTCAGTTTTATTTACATACAATATCAGTTATTTGGTGACGTAGTTAGGCACGGCGTTGTAAATAAATGATATGACATCATCGTGTATATATACATATATATATATATATATATATATATATATATAGGGGTATTTTCAGCCATTAGATCAGATCAAGTCATCAAATCAACGCGCAATATATATATGTTACAAAACACACAATTCTACGTACTAAAATGCACCAGAGAACCAATAAGACACACCATTTCACACTATAACCAAATGCACCTATTCACTTAAAATTCATCAGTATACGTGATAAAATGCACCATTCTACGTATTAAAATGTACCACAATGTGCCTCATGTCAGATTATAAGCATACACTATTTACATATATTAGAAAACATGTGCTAAAATATGCACCATTCTACGTATTAAAATGTACCACAACATGTGTTAAAATGCACAATTCCACAAATTGAAAATCCCCATCCTAGATTATAAACATGCACTATTACACTTAGTAGAAAACATGTGTTAAAATACACACCATTCAACGTATTAAAATGCACCAGAGGACTGATTAAAATACACCATTCCACAACACACTTATTAGAAACACGTGTTAAAATACACACCATTCTAAAATGCACCATAGGATATATTAAAACACACCATTCCACAACACAGTTACACACTATTCTACGTATGAAAATGCACCAGCGGATAGATTAAAACACACCATTCCATAACACAGTTAATGCACCAACATACGTAATAAAATACACTGCAGCATGTATTCAAACGCACCACACTATGTACTAAAATGCACAATTTCAATTCACCTAATATAGATACTAAAATTACCATAATAACCCCACTTAAACATACGCGAATTGCAGTTGAATTAATGAAATCGGACGATGCAGATTAGACCGCACGACCGCATGGGAGCTCCCCGCCGCATTTGAATATATATATATATAACATTAAAGCAATGGCGTCGGTTTCTTCAAAAGACTAACGTCATTAATTTTTTTTAAAAAAAAATTGATATTAAACGTCAGTTTTTTTTTTTTAAAAAAAAAACCCCAACATTGTTTCTTTTGTTTTTTTTTTTTTAAATCGACATCATTTCTATTTATAAAATAAAAAAATCAGAATATAAAAATTACCAATAATTTCAAACAAAAATACACAATACAAAAATTACAAATAATTCTAATACACAATAATTTCTTATACACAATAATTTTACAAAAAAATACAAAAATTACTACCTATTATAAAAAAAATAATTCAAAATTATTTTAAAACATTTATAATAATGTTTGGATGGTGATGAGCGGTGAGGAGGAGAATAAAAGAAAATGAAGAAAAACGGGCAGATCTAGGATACGACGTCAGTTATTTGAAATAACTGACTTCGTATCTTCAATTTTTTTTTTTTAAAAAAATTAAACATATAGTGTTGGTTCCTCAAGGATCTGACTTTATATGGTAATTATTTTTTAAAAAAAATCAAAGAGATTTTAACGTCGATTGCCAGAGGAACCAACGTTAATTAAAAGCACACTTTTTTTTTTGTGTTGTTTTAAAACTAAACATATAATGCTATATGGTAATTAGTTTTTTTTTTTAAATCAAAGAGCTTTTAACATCAGCTCCGTGAGGAACCGACGTTAAAAACTCACCTTTGTTTTTTTTTTAAGTAAATATATACTGTCGGTTCCAAGACGTTATGTGTATAATTGTCTTTTTTTATACGTAAATGAAAATATAACGTCGATTTTTGAATAACCGACATTATATATAAAATGTAATATGTTACTTTTGTAGTAGTGATTCTATCTATCAAAACATCTATTTATCAATTTTTTTTTAGATAAAGTTTAAGAGTTTATTTGATCATTTTACCTTATTAAAATGCACAATCTCTCCCTCTCATTATTTATCTCTTTCATTTGTCTTTTACATGACGTTTGGTTGGAAGGGGGGAATTAGGGGGGAAAAGAATTGTAATTCGGTGGATTGTAATTCAATGAATAAAGTAGGAATTGAAATTACAGTGTTTGGTATGCAGGAATAGGAGTATAGGGAATTGAAAAGTAAGAAGCGACAGAATAACTAACATGCTCTTATGTAGTAGTAGTAGTAATAATAATAATTTTTTCAAATCTATACTATATATAAAAACAATATTCTCCTCCCAAATTTCCCGCCCAATTATAGGGGCATTTTAGTAATTATATATATTATTAATATTAATTATATATATTATTCCTAAATCCTATCTTAATAACTACGTACATATGATAGTAATTATATATATTATTATTAATTATATATATTATTCCTAAATCCTATCTTAATAACTACATACGTTCATATGATGTAAGATATATATATGTATATATATATATAAATATGGTATTATCCTATTATACTTATATGTAATTATGAAATTGGCAGTTACATACGTTCATATGGAAATAGTTATTATGTAAATAAATATATATCTTACAATACTACACATGTCTTTCCCTAATTTCATCAATCTCATTATATCCTCTTCGTTAGTAATCATTATGTACTCCTTTCCATAACATAATCTTAATCCGAGTATATATTCTCCCATCTTCTTCCGTTGTTGCAAAAAAATTCTTCATCCTCTGAGTATATATTCTCCCATCTTCTTCCATTGTTGCAAAAAAATTCTTCATCCTTCCCCATAATTTTTTCCCTTTTCTCACCAAAAGGAAGAAACAAACTAGCAAACAAGGATTATCAACTATGAGTGTTTCGAGTGTGCGCAATGAATTTTGATTTTTAGGGTAAGTATTCATGTTCACCAAAATACTTTTTCCCAAAAGTAATCATTTTCGCATAGTAAGTGTTTAGTATTCATGTTTACCAAAATACTTTTTCGCCAAAAGTAATCATTTTCATAAGTGTTTATGTGCACCATCTTTCTAAAATCCCTCAAAAATAATTTCTATAGTATTTGTGAATAATTGTTATTTGACTCATGACTTTATCTAATATTTGTATGTGTTTGGAGCAATCTTCATCTTCTCCATCTACGGATGCTCCTGAAAACAAATGAAGACTATTGCAGGAAGGATCTCTCCTTGGTATATAGATTGTAGTGTTGCAAACGTATATTAAATCATTTTTTTTAGTTAATGAATATAAGCAAATGTTTCAAAATATCAATATTTGTAATAATTAAAATATTTTAATTATTATACTAATTAAGGAATTAATTATAATTAAGCTAATAATGAAATTAAGGAATTAAGTAATATAAGAAATAATTCTAATTAAGTTAATAATGGAAAATAAGAAATTAAGTAATTCAAAGTAATTATAGAGTATATAAATGGTAATAAAATTATCTTTATAATTAAAAAAATATTTTTTTTAGTTAATGACTATACGCAAATTTTTAAAAATATTAATATTTACAATAAATAAAATATTTTCAAAATAATCATTTTAATGATAATTAATACTATGTTAAACATTTAATAAAGAGTATTTAAATGGTAATAAAAGTGCCTTATAATTTCAAAAAAGAAAGCATTTTTTTTTTGTTAATGAATATACAGAAAAAGTAAAAATCATTGTAAAAAAAAAAATATTAAATACATTTTAGAATTTAGTGTACTATAATATTATTATTAGATAGTCCTTTCTTTCCTTAATTTTATTATTATACTAATTAAGGAATTAATTAAAATTAAGCTAATAATAGAATTAATGAATTAATTAAAATAAGGAAATAATTGTAATTAAATTAATAATCAAGAATAAGAAATTAAGGAACTGAAAGTAATTACAAAGTATTTAAATGGTAATAAAATTATCTTTATAATGAAAAATTCATTTTTTTTTGTCAATGAATATACGCAAATCTTTCATAATATTAGTATTTATAATAAATAAAATATTTTCAAAATTATCAATATAAAGATAATTAATAATTAATAGTATCAAAAATATTTAATAAAGAAAATTTAAATGGTAATAATATTGTCTTTACAATCAAAAAATCATTTTTTAGTTAATGAATATACGGAAAAGCTAAAAATCATTGTAAAGAAAAATTATTAAATAGATTTTAAAACATAGTGTACTATAATATTATTGTTAGGTAGTCATTTCCTCCCTTTTATTATTATACTAATTAAGGAATTAGGTAATTAATTATAATTAAGCTAATAATGGAATTAAGTAAGACATAGTATAATTATCTTTGTAATAAAAAATTACAGAGTACTTAAATGGTAATAAAATTATCTTTATAATAAAAAATCATATTAATGATTTTTAAAATTATTTCCCTTTTCCCATATTTATTTTAAATAATAATATAATTTCATAAATCATATTACATATTGATTTTTCTAAAATAAATGCAATAAAATAAGTCATATATTATTGATACCTTTGCATTGATCGTATAATTAAATAAATGTAAACTTTCAAATATTATAATTATTTATAATTTATCTTTAATTTTATTATTTAAATATATAATAAAAAAAATTAATTCGTGCATCGCACGGGCAATTTACTAGTAATAATAATAATAATAATAATAATAATAATAATAATAATAATAATAATAATAAAATTATTAAAAAAAAACAAAGGGTATGAGAGGAGGGGAAAATTGTCTTTACACTAACAAAATTGCCCCTCCTCTCCATTGAATTGCAATTCATGGGGTATACCCCATGAATTACAATTTCTCATTTTGACCCCATGAATTACAATTTCTCATTTTGAGGGAATTGCAATTCCACCGAATTGCAATTCCTTCCAACCAAACGGTGTAATTCGACAATTCATTAAATTACAATTCCTTTACACCCAAATTCATCCCAACTAAATACCCCCTTAGATCCTCTTTCTTAAAGTAAGTGGTAGCCGCTAGGGGTGGAAATAGGCTAGGCCGAGCCGAGCATTTGAAACTTAGGCCTGAACCTGCTATGGAAATCTAAAGCCTGAGCTTGAGCCTGGGCCTGTATGTAGACTTTTTTTAGGCTCAAGCCTGAACCTACAATTGGCCTAGCCTGGCCTGAAGCCCTTTTAAAAGCCTATTTAACATATAGGCTTTTAAAAAGGTTACAAAATAGATCATATATAGGCTTTGAGCCTATTTAAGGCCTCCATTTTAAGCGTTTTAAAGTATATACCTGTAAAAAATTTACAAAAAATACCTAAGTTCAATTGTATTATTATTTGTTATCCTATATAATATCATAAATAATAAACAATCAACTCATCACATAATTAAGTTGCGATATTTCATTAAATATTATGACGGTAAGAACAGTTAAACAAAATTAAACAATAAGAATACATATAGCAGGATTAGCAGCAAAGTCTATAGTTGAATCATAATTTAAAATGAGATTTTAGAGGTGGAGGGCTAGAGTTTGGTAATTATATATACATGGGATTGTATTGTAAATATAAAATTATATATTAGGTATAAAATAGAATATATATATATATATATATATATATATATATATATATATATGTCTGACATGTTTAGTTTAATAGGCTTTTGAAATTGGATTAAGTCTGACCTTTTTGCTAAACTAGTTAGGCCTAATTAAGCTTTAGTTAGGTCCTGACATAAGTTCTTACAAGGGGTTTGGCCTATTTACACTCCTAATAGACGCTAAGTATTTGCTGAATTATTGATAGGTGATGACTGATGACTGATGAGACCATATAATGAAGACACGTATTAATGGTTGTCAGTCGTGAAATCGTATCCTTTCGACGCTGTGTTACAAAAGTTATGTCCACAAAGTTTAAATTTCACGTGGTTGTTGTGAATAAAAGCTTAAATGACGGAAAGACTTTTTGTGCTTATTTAGAATCTTTATTTGATTTTAAACGTTTTTATTTTGGCATTTTCTGTAGTTAACCTTTTTATAGGTTTTAAATTAGCAGTTGATAACTCAATTATCAGTGGGAAATTATTGTGTCGTGTGGACTACGGCCAAAACCGCGTTGTTTTAACGTAAAAAAAATTTCTTCCTCCACGTGTTAGAATAATGTATATTTTAAGGTAAGATAATATATTTTATGAATTACAATAATATATTTTATGTGTTAAAATAATATACTTTATATATGCTTGATGAATAATTAAATTTTTGGGGTAAGATGATGTATTTTTATGAGTTAGAATAATGTGATTTATGTGTTAGATAATGTATTTTATGAGTTAGAATAGCGTATAATATACTTTATGTGTTAGAATAATAATAATTTGATAAGATAATGCAATGTAGGGTGTGTTTGGAAAGTAGGAAAATGAATTCTGGAAAATATTTTCTGGAAAATAAGTCATTTTCCGAAAAAACAGTTTCATTTCCAGTGTTTGGTTGCATTCTGGAAAACTGTCTTTGTGTGTTCGGTTCATTTTTTGAAAAATGTGTTAAATTGTATAATTTTACATTTTACATTTTAATTATTTTTTAAAATATAAAATAGTAATAATAATATCTCTTTTACAAAGTGACATATGTGGCCAGGGGAAGTTGGTCATTTTTTGAGAAGGAAACATACCGGGAATTGTCAGATATATTTAATAAAATATATCTACGTAATTAATTGAGAGAAGGGAGGAAAATATGAAGGAAAACTAGAGAGAGGAAGTGAAGTCTGAACAAAGGAAAGAATTTTATTTCATCAGCTTCTTCATTTGGGTGGTACATACAATCTGAACCAAACGTCCCTATTTATACTAAATGAAATCCGACAATTTTGATGCTGCCAGCTTATTACACTAATCACACTCACATGTTTAATAATATAATACAAACTCACTCATGTTACTGACATGTGCACAACTAAGCTTAATGATGTGCCAATACAGACCCACATGCATTCTTGCTCATCACATGCATTCTTACTTGGTTTAAATAATATAATAATAATAATACTTTTATTATTATAGCATTGCCTCCCTTAAACCAAGTTGGATATGTTCGCCATCCCTATTTCCTTCTTCAGTTTGAGAAATGTCTCTATCTTCAATGGCTTTGTAAAAATATCAGCAACTTGACATTCACTTGCACAGTACTCAATGTTGATTTGTTTCTCCCTGATTTTGTGATACTTGATAGCAATGTGTTTGCTGCGACCATGAAAGACATGATTTTTGGACAACGAAATTGCTGATTTGTTATCACAGAAAATAGTTGTAGGTGCTTCCAGCTTCTGTTGCAAAAATTTCAAAATTCTCCTGAGCCAAATTGCTTGAGTAGCACAGTTTGCTGCTGCAATGTATTCTGCTTCTGCGGTTGAAAGTGCTACAGTTTGTTGCTTCATTGAAAACCAAGAAAATACAGTAGAACCAAGATAGAAGGCATATCCCGATGTGCTTTTTCTTGTCTCAACATCTCCAGCCCAATCACTGTCTGTATATCCAACAAGTTTCACAACATCATTAGTAGAGTAAAAATTCCATCATTACTTGTATCTTTGACATATCTCAAAATTCGCTTTGCTACAACCCAATGTGATTCTTTTGGTTCCTCCATGAATCTGCTAAGAATTCTAACTCCAAAAGAAATATCTGGCCTTATAGCCACCAGATACCTCAAACTCCCAATTAAGCTTTTATAAGCTGTAATATTCACATTCTTACCACATTCATCTTTAGACACCTTCAACTTTTCAGCTACTGGAGTTGAAACTGGTTTGGAGTTTTCCATTTTGATCTTTCTCAAAATATCAGCAACATATTTCTTCTGTGAAATAAAGATTCCACCATTCATCTGAACAACTTCAAGACCAAGAAAGTAACACATAAGGCCCATATCAGTCATTTCAAATCTCTTAATGAGTGCCTCCTTGAATTCTGAGATTAGTTTCAAATTGTTTCCAATAAAAATCAAATCATCAACATACAAACAGATTATAACAATATCTCCAGAATCTTTGTATTTGACATCTAGAGTATGTTTATAAGGACATCTCATAAAACTATTCTCAACAAAATAGGAATCAATGCAACCATACCATGCTTTGGGTGCCTGTTTTAAACCATACAAAGCTTTTCTCAACTTGTAAACTTTATTTTCTTCCCCTTTCTTCACATACCCTACAGGTTGCTCAACATATATTTCTTCTTCGAGAAAACCATTCAAAAAAGCAGACTTTACATCCATTTGATACAATTTCCAATTATTTTGAGCAGCAAGAGAAATAAGCATTTGCACAGTATCAAGTCTACTTACTAGAGCAAAAACCTCAAAATAATCAATACCTGGTTTTTGTTTGTAAACCTTTGCTACCAACCGTGCCTTAAAACGGTCAACCTCACCATTTGACTTATATTTGGTTTTATAAACCTACTTTACTCCAATTGGCTTCTTTTCGGGAGGTAAATCTGTTAACTCGCAAGTACCATTCTTTTCAATGGCACAAATCTCCTCATCCATTGCTTTAAGCCAATGAGTTTCTGTAGCAGCCTCCTCAAATGATATAGGGTCACAATCTACTAAAAGAGTAAACTGAACAATCTCTTCATCAGTCAAGTCATTATCATTACCCAAAACATAATCTTGCAAGCGCGCTAGTAAGTGACGCTCGCGTTGAGATCTCCGAACTGATGACTCTGGCTGCATGTAAAGAAAACTGAACATTATCTAGAACTAACTGCTCATTATCAGGAATAATGGGAACAACAACTGACCTTTCTACTTTAGTTGACCAATCCCATGGATCATATTCATCAAAAGTGACATCACGACTTATAACAACCTTTTGAGTTTCAGGATTATACAATTTATAAGCCTTTGAAATGTCACTATAACCAATAAAAATACACTTCTCACCTTTATCATCCAACTTCTTTCTCAATTGATCTGCCACATGTGCATATGCCAAACATCCAAAAACCTTGAGATGTCTGATAGAGGGTTTATTCCCACTCCAAGCTTCCTCAGGTGTCTTATCAAGAAATCTTTTACTTGGACACCTGTTCAACACATGAATAGCACAAGCAACAGCTTCTGCCCAAAAAGGTTTAGGCAGATTTTTAGATTTCATCATGCATCTCACCATGTCCATGATAGACCTATTCTTCCTCTCAGCCACTCCGTTTTGTTGTGGAGTGTACCTAGTTGTCATTTGATGCTGAATACCATTTTTCTTTAAAATTTCATCACATGCAATATATTCTGTACGTCTATCAGTTCTCAAAATTTTAATCTTATAACCACTTTGTTTTTCAACAAAAACCTTAAATTGTTGAAAAACATCACATGCATCTGACTTCTATTTCAGAAAATAAACCCATGTTTTTCTACTGAAATCATCAATGAAGGTAACAAAGTACTTACAACGTCCATTTGAAGGAACTTCCAATGAACACAGATCTGAGTGAACAATCTCCAACTGCTTTGTTGCTCTTTTAGACTTGCCTACAGAAAAAGGTTCTCTATGCTTCTTCCCAATCAAACAACTCTCACAAATTTTGTCAGAAACATTAATAATCAGCAAATAAAAAACAAGTTTCTTTCTTGCTAAATAATTTAATCCAGAGAAATGAAAATGCCCAAACCGCATAAGCCACAACCAATTATCATCACGGATCTCAGAATTAAAGCAAGTAAGAAGTGCATGGTTGATTTTTAAAGGAAATAGTCGATTTTGAGACATATTTACATTTGCAATCAAAACTCCCTTAGCATCAACAATGGTACAACACCCTTGAGTGATATTAATTTTATATCTTTTTTTCTGACAACTGTCCCATACTCAATAAATTTTGGTGTAATTCACGAACATAGAAAACATTGGATATAAAATTTTGAGTACCATCCATCAATTGAATAGAGATTTTACCTATTCTCAAAATTGGCACTTTTGACTTATTTCCAAATGTCACCTCAGATCGTATTGATTCATCCAACTCTGAAAACAATTCTTTCTTCCCACACATATGGTTACTACATCCAGTATCCAAGAACCATATGTTTTCATCTGCAAACAAACTATTATTGGCTAAAAATAAGGTTTCAGATTCAGTAGAACTCTCATCAAATTTTTCAGCAACATGCTTGATTTTCATGATTGTCCTCTTTATACCAGCAATCTGCAATTTTGTGTCCATACTTCCCACAATTGTAGCAATTAAATGGAAATTTACTTTGCTTGGTATTATTGCATCCACCTCTTCCTTGATTGAAGTTACCTCGTCCTCTTCCTTAATTTGAGTTACCACGTCCTCTTCCCCTGAATCATCCTCTTCCTCTTCCACTACCTCTACCAGATCCTCCACCTCTTTGATTAGAGTTGGTCATATTAAAGATGACTTAACGCTTCAAAGCTTCTTCTACTAGTGGTTCTAATTTTGACGCAATTGTTTCAACATGACTTTCTATCATACTCTGTTATTGAAGCCACCACATGGTCATACTTCATCGGCATCGTTCATATAACTTTTTCAACCACTGCACCATCTTCAATTGTGTCTCCGTATAACCTCATCTTATTTACAAGATCAATAAGACGAGAGAAATACATATATATCGTTTCTGTAGAGGTCATCTCACATCGATCATACAACCTTCTCAACGTCTGCAGCTTAGACTTCTGTGATCGGTCGACTCCTTTATTTGACACCTTTAAGATTTCTCAAGCTTCTTTTGCTGTTTGAGCACGAGCTAGTTGTCCAAAAATGGAGTAATGAACACCTTGGTGAATTTGTCCCAACGCCAATTGATTTTGCAGTGTCGCAGCTGCATCAGCTCCTTCTGGTAGACCGGGATCAACAAAACTCCAAACATTTTGAGCTTTCAAATGTGTGGTCATCACAATTTTCCAATAATTGTAATCGAGTTTCCCATCTAATTTAGGACCCGACCATACAATATTGAAATTATTGGCCATACTTTACTGGGAAAAAATATCTCGGGGTTGGAACGTTGATAGGCTCTGATACCAAATGTCAGATATGTTTAATAAAATATATCTACGTATTTAATTGAGAGAAGGGAGGAAAATACGAAGGAATATCAAACTAGAGAGAGGAAGAGAAGTCTGAACAAAGGAAAGAATTTTATTTCATCAGCTTCTTTATTTGGGTGGTACATACAATCTGAACCAAACCTCCCTATTTATACTAAATGAAATCCGACAATTTTGTGCTGCCAGCTTATTACACTAATCACACTCACATGTTTAATAATATAATACACACTCACTCATGTTACTGCCATGTGCACAACTAAGCTTAATGATGTGCCAATACAGACCCACATGCATTCTTGCTCATCACATGCATTCTTACTTGGTTTATATAATATAATAATAATAATACTTTTATTATTATAACAGGAATGTTGGTTGAGTTGCGCTAAAACTTGATATGGCAAAGGTGTACGATCGAATGGATGAGATTTTTTGAAAGGTACAGTCATTGCTTTGGGATTTTCTAATACCTAGGTCAATCTTATTCAGTTGTGTGTGACTACGATCACTTATAACATCCTAGTTAATAGTTAATCTGTGAGTATTGTCATTCCTACTCGAGGTATTCGTCAAGGATCCTTTGTCTCCTTATTTATTCATTGTATGTGCAGAAGTGTTATCTTTGTTGTTGCAAGGAAAGGAAACAAGGAGTAGTATACATGGTGTCCGAGTGGCTAGAGGGGCTCCGTCGATCTCTCATATTTTTTTCGCCGATGACAGCCTTCTCTTTTTTAAAGCCACAGATAATGAAGCACAGGAAGTCAAAAATTACCTCACGAGTTATTGTAACGCTTCGGGGCAGTTGGCTAATTATGCCAAGTATAATGTTTAGCACTAATATAGTGTTTAAGATGTGCACGCATGTCACTGGTATCTTTTGTGCGCAACAAACAACCAACTTTGGTGGCTATCTTGGCTTACCATCTTTCCTGCGCCATAATAAATCGGTAGTCTTCCAGTATGTTGAGTAAAAAATTTGTGACCGTATTAATATGTGGCATAAAAGGTTTTTGACTAGAGCCGAGAAAAAAGTCCTTCTCAAAAGTGTTGCGCAGGCTATGCCGATTTTTACTATGTCCGTCTTCCTTCTCCCGTCTAGTTTTTCTGACTCCATTGAGAAACATATGAATTATTTTTGGTGGAGTAAGGGTGCAAGCGAGTCTAGGGGGTCCATTGGTTCTCTTGGTCACTTTTGGCTATCCCGAAAAGTTGTGGTGGTGTGGGTTTTAAGCGGCTAAGGGAATTCAACATTGCACTATTGGCAAAACAAGGGTGGTGCTTACTTATCAATCCTCAATCTTTGGTGGGCAGATTATTAAAAGCACGATATTTTCAGAATAGTAGTTTTTTTGAAGCATCTCTTGGCAACAATCCAAGTTACATATGGCGTAGCATAGGGAATGAAAAAGGAGACATTTGCCTAGGATTGCCCTTAGCTAGCAGATCTTGATAACTCGTATATCCATACTGTATGCCTTGACCATCTGAAGTGAACCAGGGTACGCAACCTTATGGACAATGCAGGTGAATAGGACGTCGACTTACTACATGATATATTTGACGAACATGATGTAGCAAGGATAACAAAAACCCCTACTTCCCTAGGCTTTTCTGACAAGTGGTACTGGAAAGGTAACTTGCGAGGCCAATAAACAGTTAATCATGGTTATAACCTTCAAATGAGAGAGTTGGAGCAGTAGGAAGGTGGTTTGGTATTTACTAAATGGAAGAGACTCTAGAAACTTAAAGTTCCTCTAAATATTTGCAATTTTATTTGGCGATGTGTACGTAATATACTTCCAGTTCGAGAGGTTCTTGGTGCTCGAGGTATGGAGGCTGGGGGTGGTTGTTGTCTGTGTGAAGCAGTAGCAGAAACACTTAGGCCATCTTTTTAGTGAATGCCAAATGGTGATTCAGCTTTGGACTGGGTTTGATGTTTTCTTAGGTGGATCTCTTGTGAATGTCATTGAGTGATTTTTATGTTCTTCTGTCTCTACCAAAGCTGTCGAAATAAATGCACGTCTATGTGCTATTTGGTCAGCGCACAATGATATGTTGTGGAATGCCAAAGTGTGGAGTTGGGAAGAATTAAAGAGGAATGTTGATAACTGTGTTAGTACTTGGAGTCAAGTTTATTTTCCATTTAATGTTTCAACAACTTAGGGCTCTAGTAATGCTGTGAATGCTTGGTGTGCATATCCGGTGGGTTTTTTAAAGTGTAATGTTGATGCTTCCTTGTTTGGAAATTTGTCGAGTTTTGGGGCTGTTATTTGATATCATGCAGGGCGGTTTGTGGCAACTTATAAAGGTCGTTTATTCTGTGAAAGAGATCCTTATCTCACTGAGATAATGGCTGTCAAGGGAGCTCTCACTTGGATTAAGAGTCCTAATATGAACAGCGTCATCGTGGAGTCTGATTGTTTAAATTTCTATAATAATTTTAATTATGTTAGTTGTGATTACTCTTGTGTTGGTCTTATTATTAAGCAGTGTCGAATCATTTCTAGGGACATTGGGAACATCATTGTTCGCCATGTTAGGAGGCCAGCTAATCATGCAGCTTATTTGCTTGCATGGGAGACTGTTTCATCTTCAATGCTTGGGGTGTGAGATTTTTCTCCACCTGATTATATTTCAATTTTCTTTGGTGATTTAATATAAGTTATGCTTGGTTTTTCAAAAAAAATAAAACTAGTGTGTAAAATGAAACTAAAAAGCAGAGCACATTATTGTAAAATCAAACTGTAGTATAATTAAAAGAGTAAATGCCCAAAATGGTCCTCCGACTATGCCCCATTCTTAATTTAGTTCCTTGACTTTTAATTGCACCCAATGTGTGGTCCCAGACTATTCAATTTTAGGCCATATCGGTCTCTGTTACCTTTGTCGTGAACTTGGCGTTAAACTGAGGGGCAAAAAAGAGAATGCACAATGTTGTGGTTGAAACCATTGACCGAGAGGCTTTTTTTCCCCAAATTAGCATAACATTAGCCCTAATTTCTCCTTTCTTCCACAATGAACACCACCCATCCGCGAAGTTCTCAAGGCTTGGAGGATTAACCGTTGCCAACGACAAATTTCCGTCCACAACCACAGACGACTTCCCCCCAGCCAACGACACTATGGTCTGCCAACGAAGAACTCAAGGCCCTGAACTGCCAGATTACGGTTAGTGTGCGTTATTGGTTTATATGTTGCTTTATAGGTTGGGCATGCTTTAGATGTTTCTTTATTTCTTGCTTTTATGCTTTATATGTTCTTTTGATGCAAATAGTGTAAGTGAATGTCCTCCTGCCTGCTTTTGTGCGCATTTTGTGTGTTCCCAGATGAATTAAACTGTAATGGGGACCACTAGCTTTGTTTGGTTTATGTGTTTTTGTTCCCTGGGCAGTAAATCAATAGGGGACCCATTGATTTCTTTTGTTGTTTATTACATACAAAACTGCAAAGGGGACCACTATCTGCCTCATACTTTATTGGTTTCTTTTGGAGTGGAATAGTGCCCAGTTTACTACATATTTTTTGTCTGTCAGGGAGTATAATACTGCCAATTGTCTGCTTTGGAGTTGAATAAATGTTATAAATGGTGTAGTCTATTTTGGAGTTGAAATTAGTGTTACTGCCATATTCATTTACTGCCTTATTCATTTAGCCTTTTTTTTGGTCTTCTTCCATTGAAAAAATCATATGACAATGATGAAAGTGACATGTTTACACTTAAAATAAGACATGGTGGTAAGGTACAAAAAACTGAATCAATAACATATACTGGAGGGCAGACAGATTTCTTTGATTATGTTGATGTTGATGAGTGGGGTTTTATTATTTTTCAAGAGAAACTTGAGGAACTAGGGTATAATAGGGATGATACCAAGTTATATGGCCTAGGGGGCAATGGGGTGATGGATGATACCAAGTTATATGGCCTAGGGGGCAATGGGGTGATTGAGATTCTGTCAGACCTTGAGGCATGGGATTTAATTGACTTTGAAGGTACTTCAAGGGAGATAGAGGTGTGGATAGATAATGGTGAAAATGGGGAAAGGGAGATAGAGGTGTGGATAGATAATGGTGAAAATGGGGAAGAAGTTAGTGGTGAGAGGGAAGTTAGTGGTGAAGAAACTGATGGGGAATTTGATTCTGAGTATGAGGTAGAAGAAGATGGAAGGTCTGATGATGTTGCATTTGATAAGGCAGTAGATCCAGCTGTAGAGTTTCAGGGGATTGGTTCAAGTGCTAATGTTAAAGATAAGGAAAATGAGTGTGTGGGGATGAATGAGGAAGTGATGTTTTCTGATGAAGGAACTCCTCATGGCAGTGATGAGGAAGTTGAAGATGACATTTGGCCACAGTTTAGGGCATGTGATATGGNCCATTGTGAATTATGCTTTCCAAGATGGCAAGGACTTAAAATTTGTAAGGAATGATAAGATTAGATTAGTAGCCAAGTGTAAACAAGCGGACTACCCATGGTACATAACCCTTAGGAAGAATGAGAATGATAACTGCTGGAGGATTTATGCTTTTGATGATAAGCATGTTGGGTGTTCTTGGGTGTATGAGAACACAATGGTTAGCTCTACAAGACTTGCAAAGAAGTGGAAGAAGGAAATTGGTAGCAACTCTGAATGGAAAGTAAGTGAATTTAGGAATAGAGTGGCAACAGATCAAGGGTTCCATATATCTCAAAAGGTTGCTTATAAGGCCATGAAATTTGCTAGGGCTAACCTAACTGGAGAAATGGAAGATTACTTCAAAAAATTTTGGAGCTACTACCTGGAAATCCAAAGATCAAATCCTAACACTACTTCTATTGTAAAAACGAGTGAATTTATAGAGGAGGGAGGACAGCAAAGATTCTTAAGATGGTACATAAGTTGGGAGGCCTGCAAACTTGGATTTTCACATTGTAGGAAGATTATTGGTGTAGATGGTTGCCACTTGAGGTCTACATATGGTGGATTCCTACTTACAGCAACAGCAATGGACCCAAATGATGGCATATTTCCTATAGCTTATGCATTGGCTGAGGGTGAGAGTAAGGAGTCATGGTCTTGGTTTTTAGCACTGCTTAAGCATGATCTACGTATTTCTGACACTGAACAACACAGGTTCACCTTTGTGTCTGACAAGCAGAAGGGTCTACTTCCTGCATTTAATGGCACTCTCCCCAATGTTAGCCACAGATTTTGTGTCAGACATTTATACTCCAAACATGAAGGTGGTTGGATTCCATGGAAAAGCAATTAAGGAGACTTTGTGGGCTACAGCTAGAGCCACTACTGTCAACTCATTTACAGAAGCAATGAGGAAAATGAAAGGATTGGATGTTAATGCATTTGATTGGCTTGGAGACAAACACCCCTCAGAGTGGTCTAGGTCACTTTAGCACTGATGCCTTGTGTGATATTTTAGTTAACAATGTTTCAGAATGCTTTAATGCCATGATTCTTGATGTTAGGTCCTATCCATTGATTAGTTGTTTGGAAAAGGTGAGGACAATCCTTATGGTGAGGCTTTTTAAGAATAGAGAAACAGCAAGTAAATGGTCTGGCAGATTATGTCCTAGGATTGTAAGGAAGATTGTAGTAGAGGAGAAATATGCTGCTTCTTATATACCTATTCAATGTGACTTAATGCTGTTTGAGATCAATGGACTGCACAATGGAGAACACCACAAGATTGATTTGGCTAGGAGAACTTGTTCTTGCAGAAAATGGGATCTTACAGGCATCCCCTGTAAGCATGCTATTTGTGCCATTTGGATGAAGAAACATAATGTGTTTGATTATGTTGACAACTGCTACTCCATTGAGACCTACTTGAAAGTTTATCAAGCTGCAATCAAGCCAATGGCTGGGCCAAATGAATGGCCCATGACTCATAAGGAACCTCTTTTGCCTCCTTTGTTCAAAACAAGGCCGGGTAGGCCAAAGAAGTTAAGGAAAACAGGTGCAGATGAAAATTCAAAGCAAAAAACAGCTGCAGAACTAATTTCAAAAGATGGGATCCATATTTCAAGAACTGCAGAACTAATTTCAAAAGATGGGATCCATATTTCAAGAACACATGTACCTCTTCATTGCACATTGTGTAAAAAATCAGGTCACAACAGAAGAAGGTGTCCTTTGAAACCAACCAATCCTGTGAGTTTTCATTTATAAATTCAATATGTTTGTAGAATTTGTTTAAGTTTTCATTTATAAATTCAATATGTTTGTAGAATTTGTTTAACACTCATTATTAGTATTAATTTCAATTCTTTAATATTAATAGGCATCTGTAGGAGGCAATACAGCAAATCAAAGAGATCAATCACTGTCCGGGTTATCTGAGGTAATTTCATACTTATGTTATCTTTAATAACCAACTGTTGGAGTAGTTTGTGTAACTGGCTGAATTATGTATTAGGTTCAAGTTGGGGTTGACAACTCAGCAGCAGGACTACACACTGTATTTGACATTCCTGTAGACATTCCAGTTGAGGTAAATTGGTCTACTGCATTTAGTACAGTTATCAAGGCCCAAGTATCTCACCCAAGCAGGACTACATACTGTATTTGTAATCCTTATTACATTATAACGGTAATCATCATTGAGTACATTTATTTTTCCCATATGCAGAGTGTGGAAAGTGAGTCCTATGTGATGGCAGAAGAAATACTTGTACAAACAGGTCCTGAAGCTGCTTTAAGTGATGAGGGTGACAACATCCTGCCAACTTCTCCACCCCCTCCACCCCCTCCACCACCACCTGCTAAAAGACTACCTACAAAAAGGACCACTACTAAAAATTTGAAGCCTCAAGCTACAAAGAAGAAGTACAGGACAAGATCTGTAGTGAATTTGACATCCAAGTTTCATGGCAATAGCAAAGAACCTATAGAAATTGAATGACAATGTGACCATGTTAGACTGTTTTGTGTCAGGTATTTAGACTACTCTATTTGTGGATTATGAAATGTATTTTGGAATGGCAGATTATGGATAGTTGGCAGATTATGGTAGATTTTGGAATGGCAGATTATGCAATGTATTTTGGATAGTTGACAATGACCAACTACTCTGTTTTGTGGATAAGAAAGCTTAGTTCTTTATTTGAAAATGAAGTTCATCAGCAGCTTACTTCTTTATTCCATTGTGTTTTCTGACCAACCACCATCTTAGTTCCCAGTTTGCAATCTCACCAACAAACATTGTGTAAAATTAAAAATGAAGAACAGTCAACATTAAACAACTTAGTTCTTTTATTCATACCATACTGAAATTACATAGCTCAGGGCAGCAATTAAGGGAAATTACTAGCCAATTCCACAATATTACACTTAAGGTAAAACACATACATTATTAGCATCATTACAGTGAAACATATGAACCTAAACCAAAACCATCTTCGGCTGCCACAGCTGCAAGTTCTTGGTTGAGTAAGTTCACCACTATTGACAATTGCCCTTAAACTCTCAATTTGTTGCTCGTTTCGGTTAATTCTTCTTAATAATCCGGGAATTATCTTCTTTGATCTATAACACATTGGTGGATCAAACCATTCTTGAAAACCACATCCAACCCTACCCTACAAAACAATATTGCGTAAAATAAATAATAAGAAATTAAAAAAAAAACAATTTGGACTTACATTACTTCCTCCACAAACCCAGAATCTCCGTCCGGGATTTTCATTTGTCCATGATGTTTGGATAATCCATTGTGTGCCACACTAACAAAAATGAGCATTGGTCACATCTCCATAGTTAAATCTTTGCCTTGAGAAGTTTGTAGATGAAGTTGACGATGAACCGTTTTGGCTTTCTCCATGGTTTCCCCACATTTTCTACGCAACTTGAGGAGATATTTGGGGACGAATAAATTAGGGTACGAAGAAATTAAGAGGAATTTACGCTAGCTGCTGCATTGGGGAAGAAGGAGCTTTATTTTGAGACCAATACATGAATTACCCACTTTGCCCCTTATTTTAACACCCTTTTGACGCCACATCTAATGGCTGACCGATATGGCCTAAAATTGAATAGTCTGGGGACCACATTGGGTGCAATTAAAAGTCAAGGAACTAAATTAAGAATGGGGCATAGTCGGAGGACCATTTTGGGCATTTACTCTAATTAAAATGATACTTTAGTATTGCTATAATGAAACTAATGTGTGCATGTGGAAAATGAAACTGAAATCCAGAGCTAGCTATACAATAACATATATTGTCAAAGGACATGAAGTGCAATTAAAACAATATTTCAACATTACTATAATTAAACGAGTGTGTGTGAAAAATGAAACAAAAAAATAGAGCTCAAGCAATAATATATATTATCAAATGAAAGTATAGTATAAATAAAATGATACTTTAGTATTGCTATAATGAAACTAGTGTACGCGGAGGTTAAATGAAACTAAAAAAACATAGCAATATTGTCAAATGAAACTGAAATTTAATTAAAATGATACATAATTTATGGTCCTTACTACTAGATAGACAATGGTCCACAGTAAAATTTGCTCCACACAACTATGTGGATAACAGTCCATGCAATAATGATTGATTATAAGTAAGCCAAAAAAAATGAAAGAAAGAACTAATATTTGTTGAAGGTAACTTGTTCTAAATAAACAATTCATGAATCAATTTTGATTCTTATTATCGAGTAACTCAACCACTACAAGAAGAATTATATTAAATTTATTATATTAGCTACGAAAAATTTTGTAACTAAATTAATAAAATCTGTAAGTATTTTAGTAGATAAATTAACAAAATTCACAAATATAATTAAGTTTGATTGGTAAGGATGAAGAGGATCAAACTATTTATGTCTTTGCCACGAAACGTCCTACGCTCAGCTTTATGGGACAGAGGATGAACAAACACATGTCAATCTAGATAACAGTGGTGATAAATGCATAATTTATAAACTTTTGCATCATTCTTTAAATATATTTTGCATGCTTGTTCTTGACTATACTGTATTAACTTATCACATTTGCATGTTTTGGTTATCTGTTGAAACTAACATATGTTTCATTATATTTGTTGATTAAGGTATAAATTGGGTAACTTATGGATCTAAGGAAATGGCTAAACACTTTTTGATGAGCCTTCAATTGGTGTTTTGAATGATTTTGATCATTGGACATATCAATGCAAAAAAATGGAGAAAAAGTGTGTCCAAACAAACTATCTTCTCATTATTTTGTTCATAACTCAATGTAGAAAGATCCAATGAGGAGATCCTATGATGCTAGCTCTAGCCGAGGCTCGGCCGAGGTTAATGTCCGGGACCTAAATGAGGATGAAATAGAGGGGACGAGAGTGCTTCTAGCATTGAGTGCCGAGCAATTGGTGTTGGTGGATCACTTGAGAACAAAAAGATTGATTGGGCGGAAATACTTTGATTACACCGTGTTGGAGCAATTCGATTGTGAGAGGCCGGTGGAAAACATGCTATCCCACCGACATTGGAGCAAAGTGTTTAATTGGAGGGGACACACCTATTCCCCCGTCACCTATGAATTCATTGCCACTTTGGACATCAAGAAGGAAACCGACAATACCAAGCCATCCATTTCCTTTGTCCTATTCAACAAGAAGTACACACTTTTGATGAACGATTTGGCATTGACTTTAACACTCCACACCTGAGATGAGATGGGAAATCCGGCCTTCCGTGGCTACCGACATAATTTCTACATGGACCAAGAGGCGTCAAACTATTAGAAGGGAATCACAGATAACTCCAAGTATAACTTGAGTAATTTACACGCCAATGAGATCAAGGAGAACTATCTAAAGGCAGTGAGGCTCGTGTTGGCAATAAATCTCTCTGGGAGGACCACTAATTTGAACAAAGCCTACCGGCAAGATCTTTTCTATATGTGGAGCATGGAAAACAATGAGCCAATGGATATGGGTGTGCAAGTCAAAAAGTGTCTAGGTTCTCAAGCTAAAACCAATGTGCAAACCGTGTTCGTAGGGCCTTTGGTGGCGGAGTTGTGTCATGCTTTGGGACATGGAGGAAAGTTGGCAAGAGAGAGGGTGATAGCACAGATGGAGCCGGTCACCTTGGTGGATTTGGATGTCGCGAGCTTAAGGAGAGGAAGAGATGATATGCTCGATTGGGGAGATGAAGAGCAAGAGGAGCAACAACACGAGCAAGGAGAAAGAGCAAATGTTGTGCCGTAAAGAATGCCTAACGCTACGGATTGGGAGATCATGAGGGCTTTCCAATACTATCTACATCAAGAACAAATGGCACTCCTCCATGCACATGGTGATACCATTGCCCTACAAAGGGATGAGATAGCTAGGACGAGGGAGGCCGTGGAGAGACAAGGCCTGATTATTGAAGAGCTCCAAGCACAATTCATAAACCATTTCCATCCCCTATCCTATGGTGGTGACCATTGATGCTCCCACAACTCCAAGCTAAGCATGAAGGATGAAGAAGAAAGAAGAAGACATTTTAAGAAAATTGTTGATTTTGAAAATGTGTGTTATGAGTCCCATCAAAACATTAGATTCCCTATGTGTGGGGTTCCGACTTTTAATTTCTTCTTTCATTGCACTTTAATTGCTTTATAGTTTGTAGTTATTTTGTTTGGAACGTTTGCACTTTAATTCCTAGACTTTTGGTGATCTTTAGTTTGATGTTTTTTTAGCATGCTCTAAATAGATTATGTTTGATGTTTTCTTTAGCTTGATGTTGCTTTACATTTGCATTTGAGTCGGGCTAAAGACGTTAAATGTGGCGCTCTTGAGAGGCATCCCAAACATTAAAGCAAAAATAAATAATAAATAAATAAAGGGAGTAACTTCCTACTCCATTGCACCTTTGTATACTCACATGCTAACACTTTTCTTGTAGCATTGATGGCGGAGGCAATTCATGGATCAAAGTTTAAAGTGTGGAAAAGAAAGGGATGCTCATTTGGTCGTAAACCTCTTATCTCTTTTTACATTTGAATGCCCCATTTTCAATTATAAAGTGAGGAAAAATGTTTTTTTCATTGTACATGGCACACATGATGAGCACTCCATTTGGTTAGTCACAAGAGGGTAATATCTTGACGCTAGCAAATGATCAAGGGCAATTGGAGGAAGCTATTTAACTGATTAGATTATATATTTTAGAGAGCTCATTTTTAGTTTTGAAGGTTAATTAGATTTTTCTAGAGAGAAGGTAGAACTCACACTTAGATTGTAGAGAGAGAAACATTTACATTCCATTGCAATCTAGTTGAAGAAGATCTACATTCAAGTGCTTTGAGAGAAATGAGTACATCACCACCCATGAGCTGAGTAGGTTGCCGAATGCTGAGAGAAGGGTGATTCTAGACAAGTACCACATACCATACAAAAAAATCAAGGTGTGGGCGCAACAGAGGAAGAAGAGGAAGAGTAGGAAGGAGAAGAAGAAGAAACGGATAGTGTTGATGAGGAGACAGACGAGAACGAGGGGGATGAGATTGATAGGGAAATCGGAAAAAGGAGCAACACGATCCAGTTTCACATGAGCCGCCAGTTGATCTTGTACTACTTCAGATTCGAGAGTTGTAGCGTGTTATAGAGTCGAGGTTCACATCGCTAGACCTCAGGCTAGTGGACCGCGGGTTTCAAAGATTGGACAATATTAAATCTAGATTGGGAATAGAAGTGCCTGCAGAGCTCTTGGGTGCCAGTTCAGGACTAGGACTCGATTCCCCGGTAGCTCTGCCCAAGATGGTGCCCCAGGTTAGTCAAACAAAGTCTCAATAGAAGAGGCCTTGGGATGGGCTAGTGGTCAAGGGTGAAGAATAAGTTAGGAATACCATTTCATATCCTCGATTGCATGTTGTCACTCTTGTATCAAAAAGCATCCTTAACCCTTGTATTTCCTAATCTGATTTCTATCCTCGTTTGACCCTGAGCTTCGGGGACGAAACTCCTATTAAGGGGGTAGTGTGTGACACCCTGAAATAATCTAACCTGAACTATTCTAGCAAATTATTTTTCAAAGAAATTATTCGTTAACTAAGCCCAATTCTTATAAATAAATATTTCTTCTAAGGCTTTTATTCTATTTATGCATAGTTATGTGTATTAAATATTTATTGTCCCTAATCCATGAATATTAAGTATTGTTCTTATGATAAATTCTACATAAATGAAATAGCCCACTTTCTAATTATAAATTGGCCCATACCTTATTTCTTCCAACCTAGTGTTTGTGAGTGTGTGTATGTATGTGTATATATGTATATATATGTGTATATATATATATATATACATATGTATATATATATACATATGTATATATATATATATATACATATATATATATATATATATATATATTTTGGTTCAAATGCGGCCGTGCGATCACACACCATTCAATGTTACGAAATACACCACTCAATGTTAAGAAACACACCACAATGAAACACAATGAAACACACTATAATGTTAAGAAACACACCACAGTGCATATTTGTGTGGTGTGTTTCTTAACATTGAGTGGTGTATTTCGTAACATTGAGTGGTGTGAACCGCACGG
>NC_044923.1:11366157-11398763 GCF_003576645.1 Ipomoea triloba | reverse complement strand
CCCCCACCTCATTTTTTAGTAGGTATATATGTATATATTATTATAATATAAAAATTTTACACTTTTGGCCCCTCCTATTGTTTTTAAAAAATCTATTATGTATAATATCATAGCATCACCATCTGTGTATCAAGAAGAGATATTGTCAGGTTTATTGCCATGGTGTCAAGAGAGAGAGAAGGAGAGAGATTGAAAAAAACACTCCTGCAAGTTAAGGGATCATAGTACAAATGGTCAGACTTTTTTTTTTTTAAAGATGGCTGCTGTGCGCAACGCACAGCAGCCACCCATGCGGGCGCGTGCAGTGCACGCGCCCGCATGGGCGTGACAGGCGCGCCTGTCACATAGCTTTTTGATTTTTTTTGTTAAATTATATTTGTCTTTTTTTTTTATTCTTCCCACCTCATTTTATCTTTCCTAATCACACCTACAAAAACTCCCGCGAAAAAACTCCACTGATAAGGATGCTCTCAAATGAACTCAAAATACATATATATTAATGCCTAAATTCATTAAATAAAAATAAATCAATCAAATAATCAAATTAACAATTTTTCTTTATTAATTAGCTTGTTTCTTTTGTTAAGATTTTAACGATGGAAGACATTAACTATTTAATTTAACTTCATTACTCTCTAACTTTTTTAGGTATATTTTAATTTTATTGGTTGATTAATTAATTGATAATCTTTTATGTGTTTTTATTATTTATTTAAAATTTTAGGATGTAAATTTGCTATGTTAAATTATTAGTTTTGAAATTTACAAAAATTAATAATGATTCTTTATTTCGAAATATTGATTTTCATCTTCATCCCTTAAACTTTGAAATATATATATTTAATTAATCAATAGAACAAATATCAATTTATTATAAAAAAGTTATTAGTTGACCAAACAATTGACAACTTTTTATTTGATAAAAGAGTGACAATGCATATTTAAATAAATGTAAATATTTTTTTAGAGAAAATTACATTTTCCGTCCTTAAGTTGGTGGTCGTGCTCACTTTTCGTCCCTAAACTATAATTGGTGTCGCAAATTTCGTCCTTTTAATAATATGTTGTACTCACCCTTCGTTCTTAAGCTATACTAACATTACAAATTTCGTCCCTAATGTCGTAGGGACGAAAAGTGAGCATGACCAACAATTAGAAACGTATTCTACAATTACCCGGCCTATAACTCAGGGAGTTAGGGATGAAAAGTGTAATTTTCTTATTTTTTACAATTGTATATATTTTGTGTTATGTGAAAAATTTGAAAGTAATGTTTGATAACCTTAACGATCATACTCATATAATTATATATTCATATATTATACTATTGATAGTATAATTAAAAATAATTATCAATAATAATCTATACAATCATGTATGGTGTATATAACGATATTGTATGATTGATAATCCCGACTAAATTTGGCCCCCCAACCCAAACTTCCTGGCTCCGCCCCTATATATATATATATATATATATATATGATTACCTCTAGCATACACTACCCAAAGATAAATAACCTAATATCCTACACACTCTCTTCTCTAGCATACTGTCTAGGCGCTAGGCGCTCCTCTACGACTGCCGACTAGCGCCTAGCGCTTATGGTAACCATGACTGTAATATGAGTATTTGCCGTGAATATACACAATCCATTTCTTCACTCATCGTGGTGGCAGGGGAGGTGGCAATGGCGATAGTTGTGGTGGAGATGGAGTATGTAGGTGTGGGGAGCATGGATTTCAAAATACTGCTGAATACTGTCGAATAATCTTCAGTCTTCACAATCTCCTCTTCATTTGAAAAATTATGCCAAATACTTCGAGGTAACTATTTTTCTCCAATGAAACAATTTTCCTTAATATCCATGTATATAGTTTTGATATTTAAAAGGATTTTGTGAATTCTAGATGAAAGGTGATTTTGTAATGCAGAAAGTGATCTAACAATAAAACATGCTGTTTTGATATTTAACAGCAATTGCATATAATAATGCTAATGCAGTCTTAATTATTGATAACTTTTAATACATCAATAATGGTTGGCTGACAAGGTTACAAATAAACACCAACTTCAGTTTCTTTGCCTCATCAACTTGTTTGTTTGGTAATTACCATAGATCTAATTTGTTCAACTTCAGATCTCAACTCAGCAGTAGCAGCTAGCAGGCAGATGCATTGCTGCAAACTCCCAGGGCAATATAATAAAGCAACAAGAAAAAGGAAAACCAAAATCAGGAAGCTGTATAGCAGAGGCTAACCTTAATTAAGAACATATTGTAATGCAAAACAGAGATTTTGTCTAGTAGCATTGTTCAGTTTAATTTACCACAGTTATTACCTATGATAAGGATTGATCCCTCCACGGCCCTTTGTCTGCCCTCAGACAGCCTCCGTCCTTAGCACAGCTACAGCTGCCACCTAAAAATTCTGGCAACTCACTGGAAAGGGAATGAATGAAATTAGACAGTTGAGCATTGGATGACAATGGTATGTGAAATGAAAATTACTACCTTCCGTTAATTACTTCAAGCAATTTGCTTCTGTAACTGTTGTCAAGAACCTAAAATTTGTAAAGAGTTGTAAGTCTCCTCGCATGATATTAAGAGCTTCTGAAGTCAATAGATGGGAACAATTAATCTCTGAACATACATGAATCTTTGAAGCAGTATAAGGGTCAATAAAAGGCTTGAGTACATTCCATAGAAGCCTAAATCCAGGACCGGCATTTATGATAAACATTTGGCCAAGTGTCTGTAATGTTGTTCCATCAAAAATGAGATAAGATGCCCTTTTGGGGGTAGGGGAATGAGGAAAAATATGTGGACATAAATATGATTTAAAAGTATTAATGTCGAAGAAGGAAATTTGGAGGCGTACTTCAGGATAAATGTCATTATCAATCTTCTGCAACTCCATAATAAATTCTCGCATTGGTTTGGTCAGGTTCTTTAATACCTAAACAATGAAAACAAAGAATCATAATCAGGTTTTTATTACCTAATAATAGAAATGAAGAATCATAAAGCATATAGTTCAGTCTTTGAATTATACTAAAAGATGCCAAGAATTTTATGGTGCTTACCACTCCTTCAACATCTAAAATTGTCAAACTCGAATCTATATGCCGTTGTGCAGCTTTAGTGCAGGCAGGAAATCTAATTGTAAGCGACTTCTCAAACTCCTGAACATGGTATTTAATATACCGATCCAGGGTAGTTACTTCTAAAAGCTTGTCCACATTCAGTTTTCCTAACCTTTCAATATAAATAGGTCTCCCTGCCTTATCAACTCCATGGTAGCCCTGGGGATAGCACTGCAGCATTTCATTTCGTTCTCTAAAGTCAAAATCCTGAGCACAGCATGAGGTATTAGCAATTAATATAGAATTGGCATATCACACATACAAGTCATCTATCAGATTTCAACAATTTGTTAAATCAGTGGTGGCAAAGTTCAGCCAGGAATAGGTTATTTGGAAAATACAGTCTAATATGCCATGTGTCCTCACATTGCAGATAATCCATCAAAATGGTTAAGTATAAACCATAGTAATACCTCCATAATAGTGTCAGTCCCAAAATCTTGCCTCCATTGAAGCATGTTGACCCACATTTTCTTTGCCTTCTCAATGTCAAACTTTCTGGCTTTCAAGAATCTGCATGAAACTACTAGTTGAGACTTTGGAGTAAGGTATCCTTGAACGATTCAAAACACGCATGTTTTAATATCAGTAGCATTGTCACCTCAACAATTCGTGATAATCATCGTGCTTCCTAGGAAGCAAGTTCTCCATGATCAGTACTTCCCGGAATGTACTCACAGCCTCCACTACTTCCTTTTCCCAGTCATCGTCTACGGGAATAGAACTTCCATGATCATTTCTTGTCCTGCTTTTCTTCTTAAAAGAATTCTTAACTTTTCCAGACACCTTTTTCGCTTTCATCTTCAACACCCTAATTCTCTTCTTCCTCTCCTCCTCAGATATTCCAAAATCTGACTGGTTATCACCCTCATTACCTGAGGATCCATCATGACCTAAGAAATCATACCATACATTTCCATTACCATCACCATTATACATTTCAAACAGAAGAAATCAAACACAACTTCAAGAACTTCTCCCAATTTGAAAAATCGCAGTCGGTAATCCGAACTGGAGTCACATTAAGAAACATATTTGCAGATGAAAATTGTACTACAATCCTGAATTAAGCAATTGAAGTTTAATCAACTTCCCAAATCAAGTGAACAACAACAAACACATGTATAAAAGAAAAATTCAAGCATTTGCTCCAATTACCAAAAATCCTACCTAGATACATAAATTTCGACTGTAATTACTAAACAACACATTACAAAGAAACTAAAACAAAAGCGTATGTATTTCGGTGTTCATATATGTACTCACTTGGCCTTGCAAATTGTTCAAACGTCTCCGGCATTGCCATAACCGATCAGTTCAACGATCCTTCGCCGGTTATATGAAATCTGTTCAATAAACTATACTCC
Organism: Ipomoea triloba; assembly: GCF_003576645.1. Taxonomy (NCBI): domain Eukaryota; kingdom Viridiplantae; phylum Streptophyta; class Magnoliopsida; order Solanales; family Convolvulaceae; genus Ipomoea; species Ipomoea triloba. Next base: position 11,394,251 of record NC_044923.1, on the reverse strand, counting down.
GTACGTACGTGTGTATAAATAAATAAATATTAAATTAAATTTTATATATATTAATAAGATATAATATTAAATGAAGGAAGAAAATCAATACAAGCAAGAGAGGAAGCAGCGGGACGTGGTACTTGATAGTGAGTTTTGTTGAAGCAGTTATGGCATTTTACGCTTTGGTATGAGTAGATGTACATGAACTCCCAATTCACACTCCCACTTTCTACTCTATATGAGTTGACATGCTTTGATAGATCAATTTAATAGGGGGCCATGATTTTTGTTCATTCCCTTTTCTTCATCCTCTAATCAAATTTGAACACAATTGAGAGTAAAAGTTGGGAGTATAAATTTAGAAGTACATCTAGTACTTTTGCTTTGGTATTGATTCTGGGACAGTGGGACGTGTTTATGTGGCTTGCTACGTGCCTCTTCCTATAGTCTTTACTTTGGTGAGAAGGAAAAGCAATGTCAGGTGGGCCAGGCGGGCCCGCATAAGTCACAACTCCTGTATTAGAGTTTTTTCCCTTTTGGTCCTATGACTTTAGTGTTTCCTTCAATTTAGGTACACGACTTTCATTCATGACATAAGTAGTACTTGACTTTGATTTCTTTTCTACTTTTAGTTCTTGACTTTGATTTGTTTTCCACTTTTAGTCCTTTTGGCCATCCAAGCGACAACTTTTAATCGGAATCAACAAACTATTGTGCCATTAAGGGTAAAAGTGTCTTTTGATAAAGCCCTAAATATATCTATAAATAAAATTAGAGAAAAAATAGGAAAAAGAAACGTTATTTGCTTATTTTGCAGAGAAAAAATAGGAAAAAGAAACGTTATTTGCTTATTTTGCTTCGCTTTTTAAGGAAAAAGAAACGTTATTTGCTTATTTTGCTTCGCTTTTTAAGCGATAACTTTTAATCATTGCTTATTTTGCTTCGCTTTTTAAGCGATAACTTTTAATCAGAATCAACAAATTGTTGTGCCATTAAGGATAACTTTTAATCAGAATCAACAAATTGTTGTGCCATTAAGGGTAAAATTGCCTATTCATAAATCCCTAAATACATTAAACGTTATTTACCCTTAATAGCACAACAGTTTGTTGATTTCGATTAAAAGTTGTCGCACAGATGGCTGATGAAAGGACTAAAAGTGGAAAAAAAAATCAAAGTCAAGGACTAAAAGTGGCAAAAAAATTAAAGTCAAGCACTACTTATGTCAGGAATGAAAGTCGTGTACCTAAATTGACGGAGGCACTAAAGTCATAGGACCAAAAGTGGAAAAAACTCCCTGTATTATAATAGGTGGCAGGAATGTTGTGGATTATTGATCATAGCCTCGGCAGCTTTTGCTGGCAAATTATAAAGGAATTACTTTATATCGTGGATACTGATCTAAAAATAACTTTTAAATTTTATATTTGTAATTGATATGTTTTGTACTTGTAGTTAAAAGTTTTTGTGCATGTATTTATCATATTATGTGTCAGTAATTATTCTATATTTGTAGTTGACACATTTTCTACCTGTAATTGGCAGTTTATGTAAGTGTAACTATCATATTATGTATCAGTAATTATCAAGTTATTTATTTACAAATTGTTAACTGTATGTACAAAGTATATTAACTGAAAATACATAATTTTTGTATTACGATTCACAATGCAATATGAATCATGGTCTATGGTATAACTGTTGGCTTTTGCTGTACATTTGGGAGTGTGACTAGTGTCACCCACCCCTTGCTAAATTTCTCTGTAAATCCCCATCATTTCACACTTCAAGACTTCACATGAAAGAAGTTTATTTAACTCAGTTGTGTTGAAGTATGATATTCTTTTTTGTGCATGGTGGCAAGTTTTCTTCTTGTTCACGGTGACAAGGTTCTTTTTTTCACCCTTCATCAGTAAGTTTCTCCTCCTTAATGCTCCTACTTCCTTTACACTTTATCCCCTTCATGTACCTTACTTATTCTCCAAATCTTAGATTCTTCCTTAATCTACTGTAATATTTTGTTCAATTTAGTTTTTCTATCTTAATTTTGTTCAATTTAGTCCCTATACATTAATTAACTCCGTATATGAATTGGCTTGACGACGTGGCAGAAATGATGTTGGCGTCACCGTCAACTATTGTCCTTAATTATACACTATAATACAAGAATCTCATAAGTACTTTGACCTTCAATTTTGCATAGTAGCATTAAGTCAACACATTTTAGACATATATCACTATTGTAAGTTGTAACAATAGTAGACTAAATTTCTCAAGACCTCCCTTTCTTTTAATTTTTCATAATGTTTATTATACATATAATATTAGAAAATGGTCAAATAAGCCATCCAACTATATATTTAAATGCAATTAGACCCTTAAAATTAAATAATAATAATAAAAATACTAATTGTACCCTTAAACCTGTTAAAACAATGCACAAGTATTTTTAACATGTTACCAAAAGTTAACCTGATAACTTTTGCTTATGTGGCATACTAGGGTTTTTAAGGAGATTTTATAAGTGTAACTAGGAAAGAGAAAATGCGAGTGGAGGAAAAAAAATAAAACACAAAACAAAAAAAAAAAAATTATATTTACGCATCCAAGCGGGCAAAAGAGTTACGCGTGAGGCGCAACTCTCATTAATTTTGGTGGGACCCACTTATTCTGCAAAATCTCTATATTTGCCGTATACATTTTTTTCTCTCTCCAATTTATCACTCCACCTCATTTTTTTTTCTTAAAAACTGTGCAAAACTTACAAATGGGAAGGCCTAACTATTTATGTGTTTAAATATGACATGCATCCTTATTTAAAAAGCAAAATATAGCCTTACAGAATTTATATATACAAAAAAAAAAATATATATATATATATATATATATATATATGGACGGAGAAGCAAGCCAAGTTTCTCCATCCGGTCAAGGAAGAGCAGGCTAAGCTTCTATTTTAAGGAAGAGCAGGCTAAGCTTCTATTGAAAAAAAATAGTTATTTTAAGCATTTAAAATGGTCATTTTGTTGTGGTATAATTTATAGTGAATCCTATACAAAAAGTAAACACTACTTTAGAACACACTATAAAAGTAAGACAAAAGAAACATTTTTCCATAGGAAAATAGGCCACATAATAACGGGCTAAATCTAAGTCTAATATCTAAAATTCAACATAACCAAAACTTGTTTACAGCATAGAAGAATAGAAGCCAAATTGTATCACGAAACAGGCCGGTTTGACTGGTGACATAATAGTTAACACTGCTGTTGGCTGGTAGAGAAGTGAAAAACCCTATGAGTAGGCTCAAAAATCCTTTGCATTAACAAACAATCTTCTTTTTCGTGCCAATACTGTTCTATCAAAAAATCTTTTGCATTGATAAATAATCTTCTCTATTGTGCCAAGGCTGCCCTCGTCGCACTTGAAACTATACTTTCTAACACTAAATTCAAACCTAAGGCTCAATGAAAAACTATAGGTGAATTACTACCTAATATACACAGAATAATAGCCCAAGGCGTACACATCTCGAGTCAAAGAGTCCAAAAGCTGATCGTTGAAAATCGAATCACCAAATCATGTGGGAACTTTAGTAGCCTGCTATTTTCATTTTCGCAAGCTAGGATTAATATCATCATTTAAGCAAAAATGTACTTATTATAAGCTTTTGTTCTTACCTTATCCAGTTTCTGAATAAAGGTCTGCTGCACTTCTTGCCGAAGACTTTCCACGTCCATTGCATACTCTCTGTGATTTTCATCTACCATAAGTTGCTGCAACTGCTGTCTCATCCTCTCAAGTAACAGATCCAATTTGCAGAAGTCCTTGAAAACCAGACCTTCAGTCGATCTTAGCAGCAACAAGTTTCTTATTGCATAAAGGGCCTGTAATAAAGAGGCAGTGTTACTGTTCTATATCAAATTAAGGTTGTTTTTTCGTTGGGAACTTTTGCACCCTACTATGGAATTTGATACTCATTACCATGTTTGTATACTTTAGTTTTGCTATCGTACTATGGGATTCAAATTCATAAGTAATTATAAAACTCATTACTCTTTTTTTCCCCTACTTTTGAACAATGGAATAAAAAAATGGAGAAAAAAACAATTAATACCTTATACCAAAACCTGTCAACCAAATTACTAAAATTATAAGAGTTTTGTTCAAGCCTTAGTTTAGCATCTCTTTCTTGATACCTTTCTTTCCATTTGGGAGTACCACAAGTACCCTATATGGAGTGTGAATGTCAGGATGTAATTTGAAAGTGATTTATTTCTTTAATTCAATCCTAGAAAAGTTTAGATGAGCTATCAACTTTCAATCACCTAGCCATTTTCCTCTATACATCAAAAGACATAAATAACCCCTTCCTTCTACTTCTCCACTACTAGCATCCATTTTCACCCCCTGTAAGGCATAGCTTCAAGTAATTTTACTTTAATGCACTATAGAATATGGTGAACGCAGACGTCATTAACCAAGTCAGTATATCTTACCTTCTCCTGGAGATCAAGGTCACTTGACATTACTAGATCAACCACAGACTTCAAGAAGAAACGGTTGCTGAAAATAGGCAGCTCCTCTCTATTTTCACTTCCTAGTTGGCATTCAGCCAAGTCAGCAATAAGAGATACTGATTTCCTGTGTAACCTTATGTCTAAAGTTGAATTGTTTAGAATATCCTGCATGAATTCCCCAAAAAATAATTATTGCTACCACCTTTAAACAAGTGCAATCATTGCTGGACTCACTCTTCATACACATTACCTGAAGCATAGAATAACCAGCTTCCTGATAAAATAGCTCTTGGCCATCTAAGTTATTTCTAACTAAGGCTGAAATAGCATAGAGTGCTTTTGTAACTTCCTCAACAGAACATGACTTTGCCATCTTCACAAGGATCGCCATAGCTCCAAGTTCAAGCACCTGTTTCAACAGTTTTATACATTGGGCAAAAAATTAGAAATCTCATGGATTCCAAGCCAAAAGCCTAAAAACAAAAGAAATTAACAGCAATGCTTTCATGGCATCATAAAGAAAACAAACCATTTAGAACTTGTATATGGAGAAAAGAAAAGATGAGTGTCCACTACCTGTTTCTGCACTCTTGGGTTATTTTGACTGGCCTTGCCAATAACCTCTGCTGCAAGAGCCCTTACTTCTGTCGCTGAATGATAAAGTTCTCCAATAACCACAGTAAGGCCTCCGAGTTTGTGCAGGTCTGAAAATTTTCATAATTTCATTCGCATCAAGTAACATACTATAGTGCTTTTGGTAATGGGACATGATAAACTGGACAGCTGCAGACTGCAGTTAGGGTGGACTCAGGCTGACCATTCATTATTTAAAGATATACTGTCAAACCACATCAAAATACCATTTCTGTTTGATAATTCATGTTCTTAGCAGCAACAACATGATTTGGCAACATTGTATAGAAGCATATCAAGTGGTTAAAAGCAACATACCCAGAACAAAGACATTCCATTGCATGTCAAGTGCTTGAAGATACATATTACAGAGTAATAAATTAAACCCAAAAAAAAAAAGAAAAAAGAACAAGTTATTATTCACAAATTCTAAATACACACAGTGGAGCTCAAAACATTGGACAATATTATCTTGGTTAATATGCATACATGCATGGTTCAGACCTACTAATTGTATTTCTAGTTTTGTTGAAACAGAAATCTTATGAAACAGTCGCTGAGTCATGCCCCATCAAGGAGAAGCTCAATGGGAGTCATGGTTGCCTCCCTCACTCTCCCTTTTGTACAGTAGCAGCAAACAGCCTTTTTCTTTTTCTCTAATTATTCTGATTATGGAGTACAAAAGATGATGGGAATCACTATACAGACCGGACAATTTCCACGACATTTCCCAATTCATCTTCATCTAAATAGAAAGCTTCTTTTATTGAAAACTAATATTAAAAAAACATAAATTAAAAATTTAAAATAAACACTACAAATGCAATCTTTTTTAGAGAAAGGTCAATTTGACATCCAAGGCTACTATAGCCTTTCTTATGCAATTCCATAGATATCTCTCCTATTTTATCCTTCTTATAGAAGAATGTTCATACATAAGGATCTAAAGGAAGGCCAAATTGCAAATACAAGCAAGGTTATCAAGTCGGACTTTCTAGGCGAGATGCCGTCGACCGCCTAGGCGATGAGTAATATATATATATATATATATATATATATATTCAGATTTAAACAAATTAATATTAAATGTCAAATTCCATATTAATATTCCTTGAAACTTGTATTGCATTGGGCAACCCAAAAGTTCATTGAGACTTGTTCCATGAGACTTGCACTATATTGGGCAGCTCAAGAGTCCTTTCTTTTTCTTATTCTTTTTTTGAGTCCTTTCTATGTATGTATATATATACACAGGGAGGCATAGAAAAATCAGACTAGATATGTACAGGGAAAATATAGAATATACAGCTTTCAACCTCTAAACTAGGATCGGAGGTAAAAGTCAGTGCTTGGGCTAGGTTTAGGGAGCAGCGGCGACACCACGACAAGAAGTCCGGTCGCCATCAGAGGGCTCACGCAGTCACGCGCCACCATCTCCGAACTGCTCCGCCGTCACGCGCCGGCGCGTGCGGTTGTTTCCGGCGACTTCGCCGGCCGTTTTGTTCTAGGCGAGGCGAGCAGATTAGGCGGTCATTGTCGACCGCCCAGACGCCTAGGCGTCGCCTTAATAACCTTGAATACAAGGACAATAAACACAAGTAAAAAAATCCTAGAAAAAAATCAATAAATTGCATAAATATCACTCCTATCTTATCCTTCTTATAGAAGAATGTTCATAAATAAGGAACTAAAGGAAGGCCAAATTGCACACACGAGGACAATAAACACAAGTAAAACTATCCTTGAAGAAAGGATAATAACTGTCAGGATAAATCTCAGAACTACTAGCAATTCCATACATGTAAGGATCATTGACCATGCATAGCAATGAAAACCAGAAAAACGAAAACTATGGAGCTCAAAGTCATATGGGTTTTTTCCAGTGGTTATAGAATTATTTGACCTACATAGACTTGGATTTGAAATAGCACGCCAACAATTCAAATGAAATGAGCAAAATATTCTCCCAAGGAGAGTTAATAAAACATGAAAAATTGCAAATTCTCAACAAAAAATGAAAGCCAATGTTGATAAGGTGATGGGAATTGCATGTACCATTTGCATTATCTATTGGCTCAACAAGCTCCAACAGCTCATAGAGAGCACGGAATCTATCCTCCAAAGACATGGATGAATTTTTCAAGTCATCTATTGCAATCTGCATTAACTTTGCATCTGATGGCAATTTATGTTTCTCCATAAATTCCTGTCATACCAACCAAATAAAACTGTAATGACAGTAACAGAGAAAATCATAGCAGAATTAAGATCAAAGAAGATGAGGACACTTAATGCATGTTGGATCCAACTAAAACTTTTATTATATACTTGAGACTAAAATGTAATAGTATCTAGTTATTTCTGTTAGATGTATATGCCCTAGCCCCTAGGAGACACAGTATAAGGAATACTTTCATCAAATTGTCTTGTAATAATATAACTAATTGATAATAAATAGCATTTTATTATGCATTAAATTATATTTGGCTTCCCATATTTATGAATAAAGTTGATATTCATCATCCTAAAGGCTATACATCTTAAATATTACGGTTGTAGAACCTCTAATCGGGCAGCAAATTGTCCTATCTCTAGATTAGGTGGCAGAAAGTTTCATGTAATTCAGTAATTCCATATAAGATACAAAAAGCAGACAAGTGGGAGATTATTCGACTACAAGTTTACTAAATGGAAATAACAAATTACAGAGTATTTCTTTTTCTTACCTGTGAGTCATCATTTCTTGTTGGTTATGATTATACAACTAATCCTTTAACTTAAGGCAAAATGGTTGTCTCATACATAATGTAGACAAGGATTTGAATGTACATTATTTCACCTTCCTATTCACAGTTGGTCAAATGTAAATGATAGCCCTAATCTAGTTTTGTATGGAAATTTGTGTGTGTTCAATAAAAGATCCATTGTCTTGAGGTAAACAAGATGAACATTATATGTAAATCAGTAATATTACGAGAATAACCTCTAACCAGACTAAAATGAAGAGCATCATTTCATCTCAATGATTACTGAATTTAGGTATAGGTATAGGACCAGCATTCAAACAAGCATGACTTTCACCCAGTTGGAACATTGTTCAACAGAAGAACAGTATTGCATGGTACTCATAAAGGTTCAGTGTAGGCTTACTTCATTGCCAATAACGATGAACTACTACTAAGTGTCCACTCATTATTTATAAAAAATTTAAAAATAATATACTGAGTAATTGTTCATAAATATTACTGAAAGAATTTCAATTTTTCTCAAAGCCAACTTGACTATGAACTTAGAAAATCCCACCAAAATGACATATGTAATGCAAAGAAAATGAGATATTCAATAAAAAGTTATCAAACATGGAATTATTTGATCTCAATTACTATTGGAATATAAATTCCTATTTCCTTAATTTGGGAAAAAGTAATTATTCCTAATATCAATAAGATAGTTTAAATGAGATTTTTCTTCCCAAATTTTACACCATAAGACTATGAATCTAACCTGTAATTCTATCTGACGGCCCTTTAGCTCCTCAGGAGACAACTTTCGAACCTCTTTTGCTGTTTCCTTCAATTTTGCTGGATCAGAATGCCCTGAAGGCCATTCCACCAAGAAATAATGCTCAGTAGTCATGGTTAAGTTATTGAGAAATACAGCATAGTAGTGCAGTTACTCCCTAATGATAGTGAGTAAGCATATATTATGAAGTGATAGGGTAAGAATCAAGGATAGTATGGATAGGAGCAAGAAAAATTAGATTGAGAATGCCCCAAGAATGGATGGGTCACAAGGGAGGAAAGCATAAATGCAATGTAGAAGAATTGGTGTTAATATTGGAAACAGTACATTGTGAAGCAAGGCATGCCAAAAATTAGTTAAATTATACTCCATAGTAAAGTATCTCTGGAATTGAACATAAGAAAATAAATCTCGGTTGAACATGTCAACACTATCCAACATCAGACAAATATATCAAGAAGAGCATATCGTTGAGGTTATGCCCTAATAGTGAGGGTATCAGTAAGATGTGGTAAAAAAAACACCTGCCCATTCTACACTCCTTTGTTGTTTAGTAGTAGAGAATGAAAAGAATATGAATAGTATAAAAACAGAAGACACAGAACTAAGAAGTCTTCTAGCAGCCAACTACTATGTAGTGTGATGACATCTCTGTTTTTATTCCAAATGGGTGATCACAAGATCGAACACCAGTGGTGGGGCATTGATCCTTTGGGCTGAAAAAGATTGAGAAAATATAGAACAGATACTACCTTGTAAAGAATAATGAGTGTTTAAAAAAAAAAAGTCTTCTAGCAAAATCAAATACAACAAAGGATGTAGGTGAGACACTATATGAGAATCATTTACAAGTATCTAGCTTTTTGTATAGCCGCAAATGACATGTCCAATGACATACAAATGATAAAACATAAAAAGAAACAAAAATAACTTCAAGACCTTGTAAAGAATCATAAGTGTTTAAAAAAAAAGGTCTTCTAGCAAAATCAAATACAAGAAAGGATGTAGGGGAGACACTATATGAGAATCATTTGCAAGTATCTAGCTTTTTGTATAGCTGCAAATGACATGTCCAATGACATACAAATGATAAAACATAAAAGAAGCAAAAAATAACTTCATTCCAATTACAAGCAACCCACATTTTGACAGTGACCATACCGCAAACACATCAAATTGATACGCTAGCCAACCTTCGTGCTCCTAACAGGCCTAAACAAAGTCAAACATCTACACACCCAATTAGAGCACAGAAGCAATGGAGGAGTGTTAATAACCAACCTCCTCTCTCACATATATGTTAGTTAAATTAACTAACTATTTATGGTAATACAATAGTTACCTTAACAAATAAACAAGCATCCAACAAAAGAAGTCTAGTCTTAATATTTTGAAACAAAGAGATGCTGAAATTGAAAGTAGAAGGAGAAGAGGAGGAAGAAACCTATTGCCCACTGCAACATCCCCTCTAAGGAAGAAAAGCCGCCATGGAGCTCGTCCTCGGTCCCAGGAATAAGGTCTCCCTCATCTGCCTCATCCGCTGTGTCAGGCCAGAGAATCCCATGCGTTCCCACTCCCGTTGACTGATTAAGATCTTCTGGTCTTGCCATTAGCGCCGCCGTTGCCGACGTCACTAATATAGCTGCTGCTAGTGTTAGTGAAATCAATCGCCACATCGTTGCTGCTTGTAGTGAGAGCGTTTGTGGCCTTTTGAGCTCGGAAATCGATAGCTAACTTGTTCCTGAAATCGGGAATGATGAGAATCGATCAAGTAATTGGGCCTTTTGCCTCTGTTCTTGCTATGGCTAATTTGTTCCTGATTTGAAATTGGGAACGAAAGAGTAGAGAAAGGCAACAAGGTTATGGAGCCATTTGAGTTTTGACGCAGGTTTTTTAGTTCTCTCTCTCTCTCTCTATGTCCCAATCCCGGCGCCACGTCATTCGATCAATACATTATGACACGTCATCTTTTACAATCAGTACCGTTCAAAATATTGCCAAACCAATCACTACCGTTGATAATGTTGCCAAGCCACGCCTGACTGCCTGACTTGGCGTTTCTCCTTTGCCTAAAAATGGTTAAAGAGTATCTGCATCTCCATATGAAAAATCCTTACATTATCTATACTCATGAAATTTTTTTTCTTATTTTTAAAATACTATATGACTAAATTTATAATTAATCATTAATCATTTTTTATATATACAATTCTCTTCTTATTTTTAGGAGTAATTTTACTTTTATATCACCAAAAAAATAATTTTCTTTTTATCAATAAATTTTTACAATTAATCTTTTTTATCAATATATACTAGTTATCACATGCGCGTTGCGCGATTAAACCAATGTCCAATGCGTATTTTTAAATTAGTGTTCCTTAATTGATTCAAGTAGTCATACAATAATGAGAGAAAAAAATGTTAAATTAATAAAAATCAAAGAAATAGTCTTGATGCTTATATATTTTAATAAAACATAACGAAATTGTAAATAGCTAAATTGCAACTAAAGTAAGTAGAAACAAATAAACCACTTACATGGGAGCAAATGACGTGTCATCATTGTCACTTGTTTGGACACAAGTCCGACCATTTAAAATCCATGTGTAATTGTTTTGTGATCAAGTACTTTATAGTTCGTCCGGACAGGTTTGACAATGACATTTGAGATGATAAATGTACCATTTGTTGGTTTGTAAAGTGATATCATACATTCTAATGCCATTATCAAACACTATTAATTGAACCCGAGTTTCTTGCATTTAAATATAGCATTTACAATGATGTTGATGGTAAATGAGAGCATCTTCTTAATAATAATAATATTAATAATGATAAAAATAAAATAATAATAATAATAATAATAATAATAATAAAAGGGAGAAAACTATTTACTTACTGTTTCATCCTCAAGTACGATGAGCATATACTTTTCCTCAGGCGTTCCAATAGCGTTTCTTGGTTCGTTTTTCTTAATGACATGAACTGTACAACTCCAACCCACAGTTATAACTTTACTGCATTTGTCATGACTAATATCCTCGTGCCATGGGAAATATGTTCATAAAGGATGTTATGAAATAAAATAATGGGAACTACAACATAAATTCAAAAACCATAGATTAGGGAGTTAGGATTAACTAAAATGTGTAGATTATAGAAGAATATAATGAGAATCACAACATTACATACAAGGATACAAGTATAGATGAACATATTATACAATAGATATATTTACATAACGGTATTGAAGTTATACTAATTAATGAGTATACCATCATTGATTTTTTTTTTAACTGTAACCATTATGAGTACAAATACAAATAATAGAATTAGCATGATAATATTTTGACAATCATACCTATAGAATGTCAAGTAGATGGTGTATTGCAGAATATGTTAGGTTTAGTTTTGGGTGAATACCAGTGAGAAGAGGAGGGATTTATATACTGTTGTTTTGGGTAGAATAATGGTTTAGTTAGAAATCTATACAAAATTATAGAATCCTATTAAGACTTCAATATTCTAATTTTAAAGTTAGAAATTTGTACATAATTGTATTATAGAATATTGTCAATTTGTTTGAAAACTGCAATAAAGAAACAAATTGTCTAGAGAATTTAATGTTAAACTTCCGTTATATTTAACGGAAAGAATTTGGTAAAATTATAAAGGATTAGGATATATTAGAAATTTAATTGGAGGTTGCACAATAAGAAGAACACAAAGTACAATATGTTATAGCAGACTATTACACCAATATTTTTTTAGTTCCAGTTAGGGGTCTAATATTATTGGCTCTTATTATAAGTGTAGAAATTAAGTTAAAAGATTACAAAATAAAAAATTTTCACATTCCTCCAATTTATTTTACAAATTTTGAAATACAATAATTCGTACTCATATAAATTCTAAGCAATTAAAATAAAAAATATAAATTTTAGGTATGATGTTATTGCATGGACCATGGTCCACGCAGCTGTGTGGACCAAAAATAAAAAGTACATTATTTTTGTACTGAAGGTACATTATTTTTATACTGTAGGTACATTATTTTAGGGTACATTATTTTTGTACTGAAGGTACATTATTTGATATATACTGTCAAATAATGTACCTACAGTACAAAAATAATGTACCTTCAGTATAAAAATAATGTACTTTTTATTTTTGGTCCATGCAATAATTTGTCATTTTCCTTCCACTTGATCCTTCAAGTCTTGGACTTGCTTAGCTAGAGTAGCAACCTCATCGGGTACTCAGCCCCGGCCAGCTGGGGATTCTCCACTACACTCATGAACTGAGAGTTCCTCAGCCCGTCTTTGGACAACATCATATCTCCGCTCGCGCATATTTCTAGGCTCATTCAGAGCACCTTCTCTACGCACTTCACGTACACCCGGGTTTTTTACACCTGACTCACCTTGATTACCCAACCTATCCAAGGCAGACTGACGTGTACCCTCAGACCCGAACCTTGATCTGGCTGGAGGTCAGCGGGAAGCTGCCGACCTTTCCTGTGTCTCTAGTCGAATAGGCCGAGACTGCTATGCCTGATTCTTTTGAGGCCCTAGAGATGGGACTGGAGTCGTGCCTCTCGCAGGAGCATGCATCTCACGGGCAGCCAACTCCCGCTCATACAAGTCTGCCACCTGGTTTATCACGTTTACGATTCCAAGCACAACCAGCGCAGGCGACAGAGGAGGTGGGGGCACCTCCGCAGCTTGGCTCTCTTCAATAACCGGAGCATTCTCTCGCTCTCGCTCACCTTGCTCACGAGAATTCTGACAGCTAAGCCATTCTCGTAAGTCACCAGAACGGGGTCGGGTAAGCTACTCTTGCAAATCCCGCCCCTGAGAAACAGTTTGCCCCGCGGTAACATTCACTTGCACCTAGGGTTGTGTTCTGCCTTGATGACTCCTTGTGGTCACCATTGCTACGTATCCTCACCCTTCTCGGCTAGTTAGATCCACACGACTTTTCGTATCGATCCCCACAAACGACGCCAATATTGGTTTTATCAACCATAGATGGTTGATCGACAGGCCAACACTACCGGAAAATTGCTACGTGTTCGGTACGAAATTGGAGCAGCGTTTTGGCTTTTTGCATTATCAACTACTTCACCTTTCTCAAGGCTTTACACCCTTATTTATACAGGTTAGGATGGCGTTTTCCCCTTTGGCAACCCTAGACTACCAAAAATGCTTTAAGATTTCTTTCTATATTACATTTGGACTAACTTCCTAAACTAGTTTGACCTTCTTTCCATATCTCCTGCACGAAATCCACGATTGTCTTCCATCGCCTTTAGGAAATCTCCTAAACCGCCTTTTCGAAACCTCCTAAACCGCATTTCCCACACCGCCCTTCAGCCTCAGCTCCTATATAGGTCGAACCACTTTCTTTCCCCAGCTTCCTTAGCCTTGTACTCTTCCTCAAGAGTTGGTCGTCCGTGACCGTCTGACCCGCCATGAGCAAGGCCCATGCTAAGCCGGCTTCTGGCTATGATCGACCATTTGAGCTCCTCTCCCCTTCTTAATGAACCCTGACTTTATCGTTGGCCGACCACCCCTTCTTCCGAGTATTAGGTCCCGAGCCTTGGGTCTCCCCCATCAGGATCGATTGTTAGAATTTGGGGGCCGGGTGTTACACTTAATCCTTCTCAACTCCAAGTTTAGTGCCTTGATCACTAAGCCAACACTAATACAACTTCGAGTGCTTTTGCACCAAACTTGCAATCCACAAGGTTTTCAAAAGTTCCTCTTGTTACTCTGCCTTCTATTTACACTTGGTAGAGAAATGTGATATAAGAAAAATGATCTTTTTTCTTTTCTCTCCAACTCTTAGAGACTTTAAGAAAGATTAGTCTCTTTTCAACTAGATATTTCTATGAAGAATATATTTTCAGAACTTGAAGATTTTGTTTTCTTGTATGCTCTCGTGTATCGCCTGTGCCATCTTGTTCTTCAAGTCTTCATGCATTTTATAGATAATCAAATCCAGATTAGGCCTTTTGACTTTTGAAACTTTTCCTTATTTGGCATGTATTATATATTCTTGGAACTTGTGTAGAATTTGAACACTATAGGGTTTTGACGTGAGATGTCTTTTGCTTGAAATCGTTGCTTAGGAATTTTGCTCCTTGAAAATTATGCTGCTAAAAAACTTTGCCCTTTAGAAAGTTTACTGAAAAACTTCGCTCCTTAAAAAATCTTGCTCACAACCTTTGCTACTCATGAGTTAATCTCAAAGACCTTGCTATATAATTGTTTGAGACCTTCAATTCACTGCTTCGAAACACTCTGCTGCTTGTGAGCAATCTTAAAAACTCTGCTGCTCATTTCTTCTTCTTCAAAGTCTCATTGCTTGATTAATTGCAAAAACTTTACTACTTTATTAAATTCCAATAACTCTTCTCCAAATTATTCTTTGAAATCTCTTCTCGAAATACTTGTTGTTGCTAATCTCCAAAACTTTGCTGCACATTAATTTCAAGAAAATTCTTCTCCTTTAAAAAATTATTCTCCTTAAAAGTTATTAAAAACTTCTTCTCAATAATTCTATTTCTTACTAAAAACTTTGCTGCCTTGATTTTCAAATCCTTTGCTGCTTTCAAATTCATCATGAAAACTTTGCTCCTTTAGTTTTTGAAATCTTCTAAGAACTTTGCTACTCCTTAATTTCTTCTAAGAACTTATGCTGCCTTTAGTAAATATTTATTGCTTCTAAGATCTACTTGACACTTGGATGATTTTAAGCAACTAAATTACAAAATAAATCTGGGGTACAATTTTTCAAATTAAAATTACATTTTTGGCTCATCAAAATCTATAACATATATTCCTAACAGATAATCATACTTCCTTTGACTTTTACTAGAGGAGTAAGGTATATGATACAAAAGAGTTAATACTAGCCAAGGTCCCTCGAGTATAGTGGTTCCGCTATCTATCGTCCTAAACTTTCAAATCAACCTTTCGTCATCCTCATTTTTTCAAATTTGACCTGCCCTAGTCCTCCCGTTAATCTTCTCCGTCTGAGCCGTGAAATGTGAGGGCAAATAAGACATTTTACATTTTGCTCTCCCATTTTGCTCAGCCGATTGTTAGCTTCGTTCACTCTCTTTCCGCCTCCGACCTCGGTTGCGTTGAAGGCTTCGCGAATGCAGTATTGCACATCTCGGACGGTGGTCAGGTAGTGACGGAACCTGGATCCTCCGCCGCGATTGCAGTCCAGAACGACGACGCAATGGACTCCACCATTTTCGAAATCTGCGCCCGGAGTGGATAGGGGATAAGCAAATTAAATTCAAAGATTGCTAGAAGAAAGGGGAGGAAAAATGGTGTTCAACAGCTTACTGGTGGTGGGTGTGGCGAATGTTTCAACAGATTTGTGCCAATACATAGCTTGCAACCCGGAACGGCTCAGCCGCCTCGCTCTCTTTGGGCCTTCTTCTGCTTCCCTTCTCCCGACCAATATCTCACTTCCTCTTCTCTGTCGTCTTCCTCCTCGGATTCCGACTCCGATTCCGATCTCGAGGATTTGCACCCCCATATCCATTGATCTCCTAGGGTTGAATGTTTGATTGCCCCCAAATAGAGGAAATATCATCTCCTCAGAGGGCAATAGAAGAACAGTGATCTAGGGTGGAGTGCTTAACAACTTTCACAGTATTGCAGAACTCAAACCTGCAAAATGAGTTTCAGTATTTCAGATTACCAGCCTGGTCCCATTGTTGTTAGAATTATATGTGCTTGTAAATGATAGTTTTATTTTCCTGTTTCAATGTGGTGTGGTCTTTACATGGATCCCTTGTGCAGTTGCTGTGAATCTGGATGCTCTCTTGTCATTGCTTCAGACCTAAATTTCAGCCACATCCGATGCCCAAATCATCTTCTCTACTCGCTAGGTGTCGTTTTAGGGAAAAATCGGTGGTGTCGGCGAAGTGAGATTTAATTACACGTGTCAACATCTGGAGAGCAAAATGTGAAATGTCTCATTTGCCTTCACATTTCACAGCTCTAACGGAGAAGATTAACGGAAGGACTAGGGCAGGTCAAATTCAAAAAAATGAGGATGACGGAGGGTTGATTTAAAAGTTTAGGACGATAGATGGCGAAACCACTATACTCGAGGGACCTTGGCTGGTATTAACTCTGATACAAAATTACCAATATATGATAATTATTTGTCAGTGGATTGGTTATCCGATTTTATTTGTCACATTTATGTGCAATCTCAAATGGTCAGTTTATTGTTTCCTAGAGGTTCGTAACTTGAAGTATGAAGATCAACTAGATATTGTGTACCTTGTCTTTTAAGATGAAGCTTGAATGCTTGATGCACTATTGTTTGATATTCGAAAGAATCGACTCTTTGGGATAGTGATGGTAGGCTGGTTTATTGGTAATAATACACACACTCACAATCACATGTGTATGTTATAGTGCATGCTCCTATATCTTAATTTCTTGTCTTACTTTAAAATTTTTTTTGCAGTTATATATACGATGGAATTTCAAAAGCGTGGATTGCCTCATTGTTGTGACCATAGGAATCAACAATTAACCATCAGATTATTTTACAATTAGTTTTATTATTTAATTACAACAATTAAATTAATTAGGATAACTATTTTAGATTTAGTTTGTTAGGCTTATTTTATTATTTATATTTATCTTAGTTTGTTAAGATTAATTTTGTATTTATCTATTTGTAGTTTGTTGGGATTTTAGTTATCTTGGGATTATAGTCCTGCATTACCAAAACTCTACAACTATAAATAGGGAGACAAGTTATGAATAAAATAGATTTAAGATGAATTTTGAGAATGAAAACTGAGATAGTTTTCTCGAGCTCGAGATGAGTTCGACCATGAGTGATTCATGGCATTCCTGACTTATCAAGTGTGAAACCCACTCATGGCGTCAAGCCATTCTCATATCGCTCTATAACCGGGCGTGAGGCGAGAATCAATTCAAAAACCATAAAAACAAACCCTTAACCAAATTAAATTAAACCTTCAAGTCATATTTCACCTAACTTAATAAACCTTTCTAAAATATTATTTTTAATTGGAGTGTGAAGCGAAGATCGGGCAAATCATATTCGTATCACTCATGTTCATATATTGTTGTTCCTTGAAAAAAGTGACATGGGTTACCATTGTAGAAGAGATTGATACAATAATATCTGTTGAAATTCTAGAAAAAAATTAGATCCATCATATTATAATCTTGTTGAGGACTTTATGATACATGGCCCTTGTGGTGAAGCAAGAAAGAAATCCTCATGTATGTCTAATGACTGTTGTAAAACGTATTTTTCAAAGTTTGACGCGTCGAGCATTGATAATGGTTATCTTGTATATAGGTGTCAAGAAGATTGTCTAACTGTGAGCAAATGTGGTATTAAGCTTGTCGTTCATCACAATCGCAATTTGTTGTTGAAGTATAGAGCACGCATTAATGTGGAATGGTGTAGTCAATCTCGATCAATAAAATACTTATTCAAGCATGTAAATAAGGGAAGTGATAGAGTTACAACTGAGTTTTATAAGAGCACAATTGATTAGGATACTAGTAAAGATGTTGATGAGATCAACATGTACTATGATTGCCGATACATATCGTCTTGCGGGGCTTCATTGGGTCTTTTTGGTTTTGAAATACAATATCGAATGTCATTTGTTGAAAGATTGAGCTTTCATCTTCCAAACCAACAATCTATTATTTTTTATGATATTGAAGGAATTGATTTTTTTCTAAACAGAGCAACTGTTGGTCATAGTATGTTTCTTGCATGGTTTGAAGCAAACAAGAAGTATTTAGAGGCGAGAGTGTTAACTTATACAGAGATGCCAAATACATTTTTGTGGAAAAAAATTACGCAAATGACATCCTAGACAGAGAGGATTTGCTATAGGGCGAATGTTCTATTTACCTCAAGGGAGTGGTGAGATATATTATGTTATATTATGATTCTTATCGAGATGCATGTTATGCTAGAGGGTTGCTAGATGAGGATAGAAAATATATTGATGCAATCAATGACTCAAGTGACTTGACGTCTTCTCATTTACTTAGGAAATTGTTTGTGACACTATTGACTTCAATTTGTCTAGAGAGGCTAGAAGTGGTTCGAGGCGCTGTGTGGCATCATCTATCAAACGATGCACAATACAATTTCCGTCGACAACATTGTTTTCAAGATGTTGTGTTACTTCTTGGTATGATCAAGTATAAATACCACATTAATTTTGTTTTTTTTTAATTGATTTTATATTATATTGTTGTAATTTTTTTTCTAAAGTTTAGTTATAATAGACCAACTTTGGCGCTAGAGTTGAAGTGTTATGCATCAATGCCAGTTCCAGATGTTGATAACTTGCGTCAAGTAAAAAACAAGCTTCTGTATGAGGAGATGTTCTATGATCGAGCCACATTAACTGAGGAGTATGATATATTGGTCAACCAATTGACTGATGAGCAGAAAAAATGTTTTTGATACCTTGATTAATGATGTCAATATAAATGTTGGTGGATTGTGATTTGTGTATAGATATAGTGGAACCGGTAAAACATTTATTTGGAGAACATCATCTTCTACTATATGATCAAAAGGTGAAATTGTTTTTAATATGACAACCAGTGGGATCGCTTCTTTCCTTATTCCTAACGCTAGGACTTCCCACTCCAAATTTGTCATACCAATTTCTCTAAATGAAGATTCAACGTGTAACATAAAACAAGAGAGTCATCTTACCGAATTAGTTGTGAAATGCAAGTTCATATTTTGGAATGAAGCTCCAATGATCTATAAATAATTAAGTATTGCTTTGAGGCCTTGGATTGAACCATGAGATATCTTTTGAGGTTCACCAATCCGCTCAACTTTGTAATGACATTTGGGAGAAAAACAATTGTTTTGGGTAATAATTTTAGACAGATCTTACCCATCATACCTAAAGACACACGTCAAGATATAGTTGGAGCAAGTATAAGTTCTTCTTATCTCTAGAAAGAGTGTAAGGTTTTGAGGTTAACAAAAAATTTGTGTTTACAAAATGTGCAATACTAGGTGGATAGTTGTGATCGGTGATGGTGTAATTGGTGACCCCAACGATGGATATTTAGAAGTTGTTATACCATATGAGAATTTATTGGAGTCAAGGAGTGACCCTATCGCAACAATTGTGGATAGCATCCTTCTAGACTTTCTAAGTGGAAGTGTTGATTATAAGCCTATTTGAAAGTCGAACTATTTTGGCACACACACTTTATGTTGTTGACTGTAAAATGAATACATGATTAGGTTCAATACTGCATATGGAAGGAAATGTTTACGTTATGACATTGTTTTTAATTTGATTGTAATGTTGACACACTATCGAATTTATATACTCCAGAATTTTTGAATATTTTGAAATGTTCTGGAGTACCGTCATTGACTTTAAATATTGGGTCGCCAATTATACTATTGTGAAATATAGATCATCTCCTGATTTGTACAATGATACTAGATTAATTATCACCCGATTAGCAGATCATATTCCTAAGGTAAAAATTTTGTGTGGCACTTACGTTGACACAAAAGTTTTAATTCATATAATGTTCTTCAACTCCATTAGATCCAAGATTACCATTTAAGTTTCAAAAGAGACAATTCTCGTTATGCTCTCATATGCAATGACTAGCAACAACGTAATTGTGTCTAAAGAGTGTTGTAATTCAACTATAATGACATGTTTGGTTGGCCAAAAAATACTTTCCAAGGAAAATGTTTTCTTGGAAATCATGGAATGGAAATGGTGATTTTCTTGTGTTTGGTTCATTGAAACTTATTTTTCATGAGAAGTTGAATTCCTCACTTTTAAGGAAAACAAAATTTAAGGTAGACCTTGATATTTAATTTTCATGATTGTTGGGAACAAAAATTGACATGGCAAGACTATTTTATCTTTACCATTTTTCTTCCTCCTAGTCTTTTTTTTAGTCTTTTGCATTTTTCTTCCTCCTAGCTTTTTTCTCCCTCCTTTCGTTTCTCCTCATTCTTCCTCCTCCCTAATTCTGTTTCTTCATTATTTTTTTGGGGTAAATCTGTTTCTTTATTATTCTTCTTGCAATATGTAGGTTATAATATTTTATTTTATATTATTATAATTACTTCTTTTGAAACAAAGTTATTATTACTTTTATTAATCATTATTACATAAGGGCATATAAGGGGTCGTTTACTTCATTTTTCTGTTTTTTCATTTCCAATTTTCCATTTCTCCATTTCTCCAGTTTTCCATTTCTCTATTCCTCCAGTTTTTCATTTCTCTAATTTTCTATTTAATTAAATACAATTATCCATATAGTATTTGCACATTTCTACAACAAAGATAATAATAATAATAATAATAATAATAATAATAATAATAATAATAATAATAATAATAAGAAAAATAATGAGGAGGAAAAAAGAAAAGAGAATAATAATAATAATAATTTAATAACTTAATAACAATAATAATAACTTAATAATAATAACAATTAACAATAATAAATTAATAACATTACTGTAATAAGAATTAGAAAAGCAGCGCGCAACAATAATAACATTAATAATAATAAAAATAATAAGATAATAATAATAGTAGGAGGAGGAATTAACTGTGCGCAAGAGACAGTTGTGCATCAAACATTTCTGCTGGGACAAAAAGAATTTACGCTCAAGAAACTGCTCCAAACAAGATTCGAACCTGGGACCTCAGGGCGAGTATAGCACTATTCACCCGTGCATTTGCCATTTGGAAGAATGGAGAACTCAATTTTGGCTCTCTCCAAAATGCTATAGAAATGGAAGAATGGAGATGGAGAATTGGTTTTGCTAACAAGTTTTCCATTTTCCATTCTTCCACTTCTCAAATTCTCCATTTTTTTGGAAAATCCTCAATTTTTTCAAGTTACTAAACGACCCCTAAATCTTTATACTCATTGTTTTTCCATGGGATTCCACTTCAATTTCCCTTCAAATATTTTTCGACAAACCAAACACTTATAATTGTTGTTTATCGAGTATTTAATAATTTATACGATATTGAGACTGAATATTAATATTTTATATCTTAGCAATTTCAAAAATTATATTTATATTATAAGTACATTTAAAATATTTATTTTATATTTTCTAAATTTCAATATTGACCAATATTGCCATGTTTTTTAATATTTATTAGTATTAGTACATTTCTGATTTGTACAATGATATTAGACGCCGCAACAATTAGAATTGCTAAGTAATAATTAAAAAAAAAAAAGGTAGCTGTGACTTTTGAGAATAATTTTAGACGGTGCACCCGACCGGCAAAATACTTATGGCTTGTTTGGTTGAGTGTAGTTTGGGATGAATTGCAATTCAATTGAATTCTCAAACTACACAGTTTGGTTGAAGAAAATTGCAATTCTGCTGAATTGTAATTCTCTCATGAATTGTCGATGAAGAGGAGGGGCAATTGTGTTGGTGTAAAGACAATTTTGCCTCTCCTCTTATACGCTTTGTCTTTTTTAAAAAATTTTTTTTAAAAATTATTATTATTATTATACTTATTATTATTATTATTATTATTATTAATAGTATACTTATTATTATTATTATTATTGAAAGAATTTATTATTATTATTATTATTATTTTTATTATTATTATTACTACAACATATACTACAATATAAGGGCATTTTAATTATTTTGTCATTTCTTACCTTTCAATTGTCGTTTCTTACCTTTCAATTCCCTGTACTCGCATACCAAATACTGTAATTTCAATTCCTACTTTATTAATTGAAAATTACATTTCCACCGAATTAGAATTCTTTTCCCCCCTAATTTCCCCCTAATTTCCTCATCCCAACCAAACGCCCTCTTAGTTATTCAAAAGATAATCACCCATTCAAAAGATAATCACCCATATCCAAATACCCGATCTCCCCTATACCGTGGTCCAAGTTTGAAGCAGAAATTTCAACCCATCTTGGGAAGCAAAATAAACGCAATTTACAACTTACAGAGATATAATGGACTATTTGCACAAAAATAAAGTTGCGTATTCCAAAACCAGTAAAAGAATTTAACAAGGAGCCAGCTGCATTATTCAAACAGCATGCATTGTGCGTAAATACAAAATTCAGAGCACAGTGCTCAAGCAACAAACAAGGAAGTTGAGAAATATGTGGTTTTCAAGATAAAATCAAAGGTCAGCAGCTACATCCTGTTGCTCAAATACAAGCTTTATCCCTAATATATTAACCAATAAGCAACTTGTTCTCATCCAAGAAGGAGTAGGTCGGCACCTCTAGATTGTAGGGTGCAGGTCCTTTGCGAATCCTGCCAGAGATGTCGTAGTGGGAACCATGGCATGGGCAAAACCAGCCACCAAAGTCTCCAGCATTTGGTAAGGGTATGCACCCTAGATGAGTGCAAACCCCAACGACCACAAGCCACTCAGGATTCTTAACCCTCTCAGCATCTTGTTGTGGGTCACGGAGAGAACCAACATCAACAGAATTTGCCAATTTGATGTCATCATCAGTTCTACGCCTAATAAACACGGGCTTCCCACGCCACTTAACTGTAACAGTTGTTCCAGGCTCAATGCTGGACAGGTCAACCTCAATCGAGGCAAGGGCGAGTACATCCTTACTAGCCGACATGCTCAGAACAAACTTAAGTATCAAGAGACGTACCAATGAGGCATATACAAACCTGCCTCCTGTCAAAACAAAGTAAGCAAATGCACGTTTGCTGGGATCACCAGGGGGATAACGTTCATGGTTGTGCTCATCATAGACAATCTTTGAGGTGGGATTCTTGATTGCAGTCACTGTGGCAGGAAGACCTGCAGGTAAACCCACTTCTTGTGCTGCGACAAGAGAACCAGATGAAAACCCTGGAACAGTTACAAATAGTCAAAAGGTCAATTTCGCCACTAAAAACTAGTTACCTAAATACTCCGTATATCACACGCTCTATTGCCAAACAAGCATTTAATGTAAACAAAATAACAGCTAAAGAAACACTGAAAAATGCAAGAATAACCACAGGTTTCTAATTAACACCACCTATGTCACCACAGTTTACACTCTATATGAAGCTTTTCCTAAAAAATAAAGTGTGTTCTTATAAGTGATGCGGATGCAAAGTGCCTCAGTTCTTTCTGATCTGCAAAACATTTTTTTTGGTCCATTAAGAATTTCAACACTGAGGTCAGTGGACTTCTGGTCAGCTGATTAAATGGTGCTGATGCATAAACCCTGTTTTGCTGTGTCATACAAGAATGTGGCCAAACAGTGTGAATGCCAATAGTTGAACGAGACAAGCTCAAGCCATCAAGTTAACATTTCAATTAATACCTAGTATAGATACTTTCAATTTCTTATTTATACTATTTCCAGCCCGAGATATCACAAACAACCCATCCAAAGGCCTAAAAACCCATCCAAACTAGCAAATATATATGATTGTGAAAGACAGCAATCGTCATAGTTTGGAGTGCATAGTGCAATCTCCACAACTTGCAATTGATGATGAAATTATCAAACAGAGAGGATATTCACATAGCTACTGAATCAATTTACCACATTTAAAAGAAGCCAGAGATAAAGGAATCCACAAGATAAAACATAAGATAGTGACTTTGATAATATGTTTCACAACTTATTTTTTTTTGAAGAGTGTTTCACAACTTATTAAAGAAGCAAATTCTTTCTTTTTGCAATAATGGTGCCTCTTTCTCAATTTCATTCAGACTGAGTATCTCAATAACACTAACCACAAAAAATTACAAAGTACTCTATGTAAAAATATGGGCACCTTTTATGACATAATCTTATAAATCTCAGCAACGACTCAATTAATCAACAGAAGCTACGCTACGAAAGGACAATGATGCAAATATCAATAAGATAGTTATCACCTATCATCTGAATTCATCTAACAAATATTAACAGATGGATATGATAGGGCATCAAGAAGTACTATGGGCCAAAATATACATGGAACGTGATTTCAAAAGGCAAGAACAGACAGTTTCTTATAAAAATAACCTAAATCTATTGGGAGCGAAATTTATTCCCCGTGCGGAAAAGTAATTCTCGTTTTCACGGAATGTGAGTTAAACGCAATCAAAGCTAGAAACTTGTATACATCTGCAGATCCAAAACAAACTAAACTTCAAATTAAAAAAGCGGAGCTCCAATAAACTGTGATTCACAGAGAGAATTAAAGGGGTCAACAACGACGAAATCCCTAAATGAAGTAAATTAGAAGAGCAGAAAAACCGAACCTCTGATTTGATCCAGAACCGTAAAGCCGAGGGATGGCGAAACGGATCTCTGGGACATCTGATTGTACGAATCATCAGAAGCCGCGAGCGAATTTCTTGGAACGATGGCCGGATAGGTTTGCGCAACCGACCGCCATGAAGATGACGACAGAGAAGACAGCCGCCGCCCTGCTACTCTCAGCATCTTTAACGCCTTGAATCTCTCTCTCTCTCTCTCTCTCTCTCCTCTCCTCTGCTTCTTTGATTTGGGGAGCTGTAGCAACTAGGGTGCCGGGGATGGACCGACTTCCTTCGTTTCTGTTTTCGCTTCTCTCTCTCTCTCTCTCCCTCCCTCTCTCTTCAAATACGAGTTTACCGGTATGCAAATCAGGTGCTCTACGATGTCGTTTTAAGGCTCTTAAATTATGGTGGTCAAACGCGAATACGCGATTCCAGAAAAATGGCGTAAGACCACGTTTGTTAGCTGAACAAAAGCAGATGAATAATCGGATTTGAAGTTTTGAACAAACAAAAAACCACCACTCTATCCATCAAAGCCCATAAAAGTTTAACACCTCAAGCCCAAAAGAGCAAATTGCCATTTTGGTCCACTGACTATAGGGATATTATTAATTGCAGTCCACGACTTTCAAAACTGTTAATTGCATACCATGACTATTCAATTTTTATCAATTTTGGTCACTCCGGCCAAATTACCGGCCAAATGTCGCTGGAAAATTTTAAAAGTTAAAATAATGAGGGTATTTTAGTCATTTCACATTTCTTTTCTTCCTCTCCGGCGAATTCTTCCTCTTCTCCGGCGAATTCTTCTTCTTTTTCGGCCAAACGATGCAAACCTAGGTTTTTTTTTAATCTTTCCGAAAACATATATTTGTAAATGACTGGTTGTCCCTTTAGGAAATGCCGCCAGCCATCACTCCCACGGTTCCGACGATTATATTCATGGAGCAAAGGTCAGTTCGAATTCCGAAACCCTAAAATTTTCCCTCGTTTATCATTATAATCAAAATTCTAACAAATTAAATCTGCCAAATTTATTTGCATGCATGGTTCAGATAGTAAATTGCTTGAATTTCTATTTCATCATCCCAATTCCTTTCCGGTACTATATATATATATTGTTATGATAAGAGGACGAAGCAAGAGAAGTTATCGGAAAACATGGCGACGGACACGGACAGCCAAGCTGTACAGGAACGAGAAGGAGGAAGAGAAAGAAACGACGCCGGCGAACAAGCTAAGATCGACGGAGAAGAAGAATTCACCGGAGAAGAAGGAGAATTTGCCGGAGAAGAAGAGAAAGATGTGAAGTGACTAAAATACACTCAGTATTTTAACTTTCAGCAACATTTGGCCGGCAATTTGGCCGGAGTGACCAAAATTGATAAAAATTGAATAGTCCTGGTATGCAATTAACAGAAGTCGTGGACTGCAATTAACAATACCCCTATAGTCAGTGGACCAAAATGGCAATTTGCTCAGCCCAAAATGATAACCTCCACAAATGGGGGCAATTTATATTATGGACCAGGGTCCACTAGGGGTGTAAACGAATCGAATCGATTCAAATATCTTACTATTCGATTCGAATTTGACTATTTGGAGAACTATTCGAATTCGTATTCGATAAATATTCGAATCTAAAATTTTATTCGTATTCGATTCGGCTACATTATTCGAATATATTGGATTCGATTCGAATATTCGAATTCAAAATGCCTAACTTAATTTTTTTTTAAAAGTTCTCTAATAAATTAAGATAAAATGTAATAAATTTTTTTATTAATATACTATTAATATATTAATTTTATTCGATTCAAATATCTTACTATTCGATTCGAATTTGACTATTTGGAGAACTATTCGAATTCGTATTCGAATCTAAAATTTTATTTGTATTCGATTCGGCTACATTATTCGAATATATTCAATTCGATTCGATTCGAATATTCGAATTCAAAATGCCTAACTTAATTTTTTTTAAAAGTTCTCTAATAAATTAAGATAAAATGTAATAAAAAATTTTATTAATATACTATTAATATATTAATTTTTTAAAATTTATATATATATATATATTCGAATATATTTGAATATAGTCGAATCAAATACATTCTGATTCGTATTCGATTCGAAATATGTATTCGAATTCGGATTCGTATTCGAATCGAACAAAAAATATTTGATTTGTTTACACCCCTAGGGTCTACATAGCATTATGCATGAATCATGGATCGTGTTAGGAACATTTTATATTTAAATTTTGATGGATTAGAAATTTTAGTCCTCAAACTTATTTTGTTTTCTAGACTTAGTGTTATTTTGCTCAAACTTCAAATGGTCTGAATAGTAACACGAGAAATCATGTTTCGGTTAGTTTCAACAATGTATTCAAATATTAACTCGAATGGTTACCCTTCGAAGAGCTCAAGAAGGAGACATTGAAGAGTTGAAGACTGGAGACTTGAAGATATGAAGATTCGAAGAGTAGAAGACTACAAGATCGAAATGTTGCAAAGGCCGAATGGTGGAACGACCTACCTTTCGAAGTTTAGAAGAACTAATGGTAAGGACAACCATTCGTAACCGAAAGGTTGCAAAAGGTCAAAAGATAGAAGGACCTACCTTTCGAGGAGTAATAGGGACAGATGGTAAGGTCAACCATTCGAAAGAACTACTCAAGACATTCTCTAAGCCCACAGTTCGAAACCGTAAAACTGAGGAATGTGTCCAAGGCAAAGTGAGTCCTAAGAATACATCGCAATGAAGATTTTTCCTTAAAAGCCAAGACAACTTGTATAGAGTAAAAAGGTATGTTCAACGCAAATTAAGTCACCAACGTCTAAAATATCTGACACGCTCACCTACCCTCCAAATTACACGCCGATCTCTACCTACTGATTAATAGACGTTTGAAATTGGTTTCCCTCCAACGAACCTTTTTCAACATGCCTATAAATAGAGCCGTCAAAACGGGCTTAGCCCGTCGGGCCGGCCCGGCCCGCCCCCTACTTAGGTAGGGGGCAGGTTTCGAAAATTGAAGCCCGCCAAAGGGCGGGCCTGGCGGGCCACGGGCTACCCGCCTGTTTTTTTTTTTTAATTATATATAT
>NC_044923.1:11360328-11365803 GCF_003576645.1 Ipomoea triloba | reverse complement strand
TATATATATATATATATATATATATATATATATATATATATATAGTTTATTGTTTGCAATGTTTTATTATTGTTATGTTACTAATATGATTATGTACTTATGTATAATCAATTATGTAATGTTTAATGTTTGATGAATTATGCTTTATGTGAGTTATGTATAAATTATTTTAATTATTTTTCTATGTACAAATAACAAAATTTTTAAAAAGGAGTAATAAACTAACAATTTACAAAAAAAAATAAAAATGGCGTGGGCCCGCCATGCCCGCGGGCCTTAGGCGGTGCGGGGCGGGCCAACAAAATTCAAGCCCGCCAAGGGGCGGGCTTTTTTGGCCCGCCCCGTTTAGGCCTGCGGCCCGCCCCTCCCCGCGAGCCCGTATTGACAGCTCTACCTATAAATACCCTCTTCTAAGACTGAAGAAAGAAGTTAACTGGTCAATTTCGAAAATTATTCTAAGTATTCAAGCACCTCAAAAGTATTCACATCTAGTGACCAGTGAGAGAAAAGAAGTTCAAAGTTTAATATCTAAATTTTAGGAGACTTGTGCGGCTGATTAGTGAAGATCAAGATTCCGAAAGCCAAGATCTCAGTTGGAGAAAGAAAAAAAATTTCTTCAAACTTTTTATTCTCTATTTGGTACAAGTAAAAAGATGCGGAGTATACTGGTGATAGTCAAAAAACGTGGTGGGGGTTCAAGGCCGGCTTGGTGTTCAAGGCTTGAACGCCTGTGGTGTAGTAAGGGATAGTGCATATTCTCCTTAGGAGTTCCAAGGAGAAGAGTGGAGTACGTTGCGTTAGCCGAACCACTATAAAATCTCACCCTCTCTCTCTTTACCTTATTTACTGCTTTCATATTGCATTTTCGCAACAATCAAACCTAAATTTTACAAGACCAAGTTAAGTGCAAACAAACGTTAATAAGGGTTAAAATTTTATTTCCGTTGTGCATACTCTCGAGTAGTTAAAGTTACATTTCGGTTACTTTCACTATTCGTAAATCATTTTGAAAAATCATACAAGTCTATTCACCCTTCTCTAGAGTTGTACCCTAACCCTACTGGGATCAACAGATTGAAACGACGAGGTACAAAATTTATACTTGTAAGCTACAGAATTTCATAACACAAAACACAAAAAATCACAACACAATACACAAAACATAATATTATGTATTCAACTAGATTGAAAAGATGAGGTATAGAGTTTCTAACACAAGACACAAAAAATCATAACACAAGACAAATACGCATGTTATATATTTACTTATTTTTCAAATCTGATTTAGGTACATAATTTGTGTTAATAGGCACAAAACCTCACAACACAAGATACACAAATTTATAACATAAGACACAATTACTAATTTGTTCCAGGTACAAAATTCATACTCATAAAGTACATAATTTTCATAATGCAAGACACAAAAAGTCATAACACAAAACAAAAACACATGAACCAAGATCCATAGTGCAGTGTGAACCCTTGTCCATGGTATAACGATTGACAAATTAGTGAAATGATTTATTTATATAGGAATAAATAAAAATCAAATTGTTTAGTTAAAATTGATTTGTAATTTATTATTATTAGATTCAGTCTAGTTGTTTTCATGTAGAACTTTTTTTTTTTTTTTGTTTTACAATTATTTAGGTAAACAAATATAGATATTGCTTTTTTAAAAGGCAAAGTTCTATATATTAATCAATTAAATCAAGCCCCTATAGTTCAAAATAATCAGAGCGGAACAATTTAAAGATCCAAGAAATACAATCAGACATAAAACATCTATCCTAACAAGAGTATGCCAATGTTATTCGTGGACCGTTTTACAAACGTAAAATCAACATAAGGAAAAATTCTAACAATTTCTTTGATGTTTTTGGTGTTGAGTCTTGAATAAGAATACAGTGATGAAGCCTGCAATTCTTGATTAACTTGAAGGACGATGACTTCTACTTGAACATGGTCAAATTACATGTCTTTGACCTAGGCTTAATGTTTTCCTCACCCGCATTGGTTCCACTTCTTTGGCTAGACATACTCTTCTCCAAGGAATGCATTTTGCTGCCACAAACTCCCCATTCTCATCCTTGATGACACTACCCATTCCCATATTTCGTGATTTTTTATCTATGCGATTCCATCTACGTTGACCTTAACCCAATTAGTTGGCAATTTCCTACACTTTGTATCATGAATTTGTTGAGGGTGGTTGGTCTATTGTGTTCTATTGTGAGTTTCTCTCCAATTCACCAGTATGGATTTTGCATTCTAAGTGATAGAATAAAGAGTTGCATGGTGATTGTTCCACAACTTATAATTTCTGGCATTCCATAAACTCCAACACAACATGATCATTATGTAACCCTTTTCCTTATCTAGAAGCTTCAAGTTGTGAGAAGCCCAATTAAGGAAGTTATCAAAACCACTTAATTGCACTCCCAAATCCAATATAGCCTAGCAACTATGAGCCACTACACAATCAACAAAAATGTGGAATAAATTATCCATTTACGCCGCCCCAAAAGCATACAAAAAATTAACATTAGACTTTGATGTTCCTGATGGGAAAGGGGTTAAGTCTAGAAGGGCAGGGGTGAAAAGACTTGAATGCGATTTTGAAAACTTTTTGCTTAGCTCAAGTACACTTGAACCATAGAACAATTCAAAGTATGCATCAGAAAATATATTTTTACCCCTTTTTAATTTGTTTGCATGTATTTGATCTTTGGTGAATTTTAGGTTAGATTAAATTAATGCTGGAATGTAAAGTGCGATAAGTAGAGAGATAGAGAGAGAGAAAGAGAGAGATTTTTGAAGTGGTTCGGGAAAAATCCAACCTACGTCCACTCTTTTCCTTAAACTCCAAAGAGGATTGCACTAAACAAAAATAATACAATAATGACCTCTTGAGACTTGAACACAAAGCCGGTCTCAAGCATCTAGGTTTTTCACAAGTAAACACTTGTTAATCCACCTCTTCCTACTTATTCAAGTAGAGGAAAGATTTTTTGAACAAAGGTTAGTTCACAATCTCCAACTGTAGACTCGACGTAGACTTCTCGTTGATGACGTAGTCTCTTGAGCTTGATCTTGCAATCTTTAGCGTTAACTCTCTCTTCACTAGCCTCTAGATAATTCTTGTAACCTATTTGCAAATAATCTTTCATGATCTCAATATTGCCAACACCTCACTCAGAGACATGTTTGAAAATTTATCCATTGGAGGGAAACAAATTTCAAACATCTTTTAATCATTGTGCAATGACCAGTGGGTAAAACAATATGTTGACTTTGTCAGATTTTCAGTCGTTGATGTGTACTTTTGCATTTGCTTTTAGCTTTCTGAACTGCACAAAATGTCTTGCCTTTTTGGAAAATCTTCCTTGGGATATGTACCTAGGACACTTTTGGCCTTGGTAACATTCTCATTGTTACTTCGCATTTTGTGGTTATCCACTGTCCGCTCAAAGAATGTTTGAACAGTTGATTACGAAATGTTAGCTTTTACTCTTCGGAAGTTAACCTTTTGTACCGTACCTCAGCAACCTTTCGGATTTGATTTTCCTTAGTCAATCCTTACTCTTCGAAATTTAACTTCTCACTTAAGTTAACTTTCGGTGTCCCCCTACTATTCGGCTAAGGTTGGCCCTTCCACTATTCGGTCAAATAACCTTCTGATCTTGAACTCTTCGACTCTTAATTTTCTAGTCCTCGTAGCTTGACTCTTCGACTATTTGTCTTCTACTCCTCGTTGCTTGACTCTTTGAAGATCCTGCTTAGACTTCTCTATGTTTACTTATCGAATTAATTTTACTTCTTGGATGACTTACTTCCCGACGGGTAAGACTTAACCTTTTGAAGACTGAGAAACGTCTTACGGCTACTTTTCAAAATGGTTTACTTTCTGGTTAATTGACTTCCCGGCCGATTAGTAAATTTCATTTTTTAAGTGACCCTTTGGACTCCTATTTCTAAACAAAAATTGGGGATTAAAAATTCCTATAACACTTTTGGTATCATCAAAATCTAAATTACAATGTTCATAACAATTTCCCCATTCTTGATGATGTCAAAATCCTATACTCTTTATATGTGGTTGTTTTTCTTAACTTGAATTGTTTTTCATTAAAATTTAGTCCATAATTGAGTTTGACAAATTTTCTTCTGAGGAAAATTGTAAATCTCACTATGAACACAACCAAAAATTGAAATTTCCATTAGTCAAAAATACATTACAAGTACAATTAAACTTCAAAAATTTAAAGAAAGAAAAAAGTAAGTAAATATTACAGTACTCAAACAACCCGTCTTCTTCTTCCTTTTTTATTTTTTTTTTATTTTGTTTTCCTCGGCTTCGTTCCTTAGTTGCTCATTCATCCTATCAAGGATGAGATTTACGTTGTATCTGGAACTATATTACGAAACCCCTGCTCGCTAAGTTCACAGTTAAGAACAAGGTTTGGAAGATCGAATATGAGGGCATGCACCTTGTATGTTTCAAGTGCGGGGTGGTGGGTCACCAGAAAGAGGAGTGCGGTAAAGTGGAGAACAAAACCAGCAACAAGACACTAGAAACTAGTAACGGGGAACTGGTGAACGTGGACCGCGAAACTGCGGAGAGAAGCCAAACACCCACATGGAAAGTATGAGGCAATCGGGCAACATCTTCGGAGGAGCAAGAGCTGTTAGAAGAGAGATATGGTTCGTGGATGATTGCTAGCAGGAAAATCCAAAATTACCATCCTAGAGGTGAGGTGAAAAAACGGAACAACAAATACAATAATGGTAAGATTGATAGCTCTAAAGGCAACTCTAGAGGCAATCATGCAGGGAATCAAAAGAGCTTTAATAAGGAAGGTTTAAAAATACGGGATAATACTAGGTTCATAGTGTTGGAAAATTTAGAGGAGGAAGATGAAAATCAAGCCCAAGATGAGGAAGCCGTGTTTGAGAGGCCTGATGGCCCAACTAGAGCATTACTACAAGGTCGGGGTAAGCGAGCTCAGGTCCAAATTACGGAAACCCAAATCTTAAATGATAAATCATTAAATTATACTGAAAATAACAAAGCTAAAGGGAAAACGAAAAATAACGCTGGCAACTCTAAGCTTGCGGAAAATAGCAGGAGAAACTTGAGGCAAGCTGCGGACACGGAGAGTCACACGGTGGTTAGAGGATACGATAAGGGAAATAGGGTGGTGAGAATGAGGATAACAGAAGAGGGAAATATGGTGGAAGAAGTTCAAATACAAGAGGAGACTGGGGCTCACCATCAAGATCCCCCGAAATTTGACATGGTAGTGGATAACCCAGATTTGAGAGATGATTTTTCGAGTGAGATCCTGGTGGACGGTAGCCCTCCGACGTCCACTTTTTAGGTAGGTGTTTCTTCGTGAGGCTTGGAGGCGGTTTGTTTGTTTGTTTTTTTTTTTTTTTTTTTTTTTTTTTTTTTTTTTTTTTTTTTTTTTT
>NC_044923.1:11353145-11359253 GCF_003576645.1 Ipomoea triloba | reverse complement strand
GTTTTTTTTTTTTTTTTTTTTTTTTTTTTTTTTTTGTTTTTTTTTTGTTTTTGTCTTTTGATGAAGATCCTAAGTTGGAATTGCCAGGGGGCCGCCTTAAAGGGGTTTAAGAGTGTCGTCCTTCAACTTACAAGTGTTAATAAACCTGATATGGTTGGTCTTATGGAACCTAGAATTTCTGGACAGTCTGCTGATAGAGTTTGTAAAAGTTTTGGTTATGACAACTAGGTGAGGGTGGAAGTTGTTGGCTTCAGTGGTGGCATTTGGATCCTATGGAAGAATAGTTTGGAGGTTGACATTGTCACAACCAATCCACAATTTGTTTTAGTCAAGGTTAAACATGGTAATAATATGATGGGTCTGATCGCTTTCGTTTATGGTAACCCTACTCACAACCTTAGAAGCAAGGAGTGCCTTCCACAGGATAATATCAACATAGAAGGTGTGTGGCTAACAGCTGGGGATTTCAATGCAGTTACTTGCATTGACGAAGTCAGCAACAAGGATAATTTTAGCACTCACAAATGTTCAGGCATAAGGGATTGGATTTTTAAAGAGGGGTTGATCGATCTATGCTTCATTGGCGTGAAGTTCACTTAGACAAGAGGAAGGGACCAATCTACCTTTTCTAGGGCGAGACTAGATCGTGTTATGTGCAACATCAATTGACTTTCTAATTTTCCAAACACTAAGGTGATGCACTTGCCGCGTATTGCTTTGGACCATTCACCTCTTCTCATCAATACGGAGATCAACACTTTTGGAAATAAAAGGTATAATTCCAATTCCAGGCGGCTTGAACTAGATACAAAGACTTCTCAAAACTGGTGGAAAGTAACTAGAGCAAAGATCTTTCATTTCAGGACAATCTTTTGTTCATGGAGAACAAGTGCACTCAATGGAGCAGGAATGAATTTGGAAGCATCGAAACGAGAAAAAGGCGTTTGACAGCTAGGATTGAAGGAACTCAAAGAGCTTTGGATGAGAAACCCAACAATGGCCTCATTAAGCTTGAAAAGAAACCCTATATGGATTTAGAAGAAATACTTCATTAAGAGGAACTAAAGTGGTTTCAAAAATCTAAGGAGGATTGGATTCTGTTTGGGGATTGCAATACTAGGTATTATCACGCTGCTACCATGGTCCGTAGAGCCAAGAACAAAATTCAGGGGCTGAAAGATGCTAATGACGACTAGATTTATGATAGTAATCAGATTGAGGCCTTAGTCTAAGATTACTATAAAAATCTCTACACTCGCGAGGACTCTTGCGATCATTTGGAAGCCATTACTAGGGCTTTCGCAAGGATTGTGGAGGGCCACTAGAGTATTATGAACATGAGGGTCATGAAGGAAGAGGTTAAGGAAACCCTCATGGACATGAAGTCGCTCAAAGCGCCAGGCCTGGATGGCTTTCATGCCAAGTTCTACCAAAAGTCTTGGGATGTTGTGGGAGATAGTATGTTTAAGATGGTGAAAGATTTCTTCAACTATGGTAACCTCTCGGATGACCTTAATGACACAAACCATGTTTTCGTTCCTAAAGTCCAAAAACCGGATAAGATAACACAAATGAGGCCCATAAGCTTGTGCAACGTGGCCTATAAGCTGGTCACGAAAGTAATGACTAACAGACTTAAGAAGCTCATGACAGGTTGGATTTGTCCCTCCCAAAGCAGCTTCGTCTCAGAGCGTTAGGTTACAAACAACATTGTGGTTTATCAAGAGATACTTCACATGATTCGCACAAGTAAAAGTCAACTAGGTTATATGGTTTTGAAAATTGATCTTGAGAAAGCGTAAGATCGCCTGAACTGGAGATTCATCCGCTCTACCCTTCAAGAGGTTGGGCTTAATGATAGCTGGGTTAGAAATATCATGCATTGTGTTGAGACTTCTTGGATATTAGTGCTTTGGGAAGGAAAACGGATGTAAAGATTTAAACCGGAATGTGGGGTCAGGCAAGGGGATCAAATTTCCCCGTACCTCTTTGTCCTTTGTATTGAGCGACTTGGTCACATAATTACGGAAGCAGTGGCTCAGGGTCGTTGGAAAGGGATTCAAGCAACTAGGAATAGTCCTAGAATCTCCCATTTGTTCTTTGTCGATGACATGGTCTTGTTCGCGAAGGCGGAGAAAGATCAAATCCGCACTATCATGGACTGTCTCAATAAGTCCTGCAAGTGCTTGGGTCAGAAAGTTAATAAATTGAAATCTAACATCTTCTTTTCTAAAAATGTTTGTAGGGAAGCAGTGGAAAAACTTTTGTCTATTGCAGGCATTCCTACAACGGATGACCTAGGAAGGTATCTTAGTGTCCCTTCACTTCATGGACGCATAACCAAGGAGCACTTTAAAAGCATCATGGATAGAGTGCATAACAGACTAGAGGGGTGGAAGACGCGTTATCTCAGCATGGCGGGAAAACAGGTGCTCGCCCAGTCCGTTCTCAACGCAATCCCAACTTATTCCATGCAGACTATGCTAATTCCAAAGGGGGTGTGTGACACTATTGATAAACTTACAAGGAATTTCCTTTGGGGTGGCGATGGTAACAATAGAAAAACAAGTTTAGTCAATTGGAGGACATTGACTCTACCTAAAGAGGAAAGGCATCCTGGTATAAAATCCATGCGCAGAATGAATGTATCCCTGCTTGCCAAGCTAGGTTGGAGGGTGCTGAAGGAAGAGAGCAAGACATGGTATCAAGTTTTGTCGAAGAAATATATGAAAGCTAGTGCGAGCATCGCGAGCATGAAAAGGAAAACAAGTGAGTCGAATGTTTGGAAAGGCATTTGTGTGGATGTTCCTATTCTAGATAGTGGTAGCAAGAAGGTGGTGAGAAATGAACAAGACACTTATTTCTAGATGGATTGCTGGTCGGGTGATTCTCCCCTTAGAAGTTGGATGATTGGCTCTCTTAACAGACAAGAGGATACTCTGAAAGTGGCAGACATCTGGGATGAGAGGGGAATTTGGGACTGGAATAGGATTGGGAATGGACTACATCCGTATAAGCAAAGACAGATTGCAGTGATTGTAGTACTAAATGATCATAGCAAGAAAGACATCATGGGATGGGGGCCTAGCGAGAATAGAATGGTTTTGACTAAGTCAGCACATAAGCTCACACTAGAAGAAAACAACGAGGTTGATAAGGAAATTTGGAGGAACATTTGGAAATTACGCCTAGCGAGCAGAATACGTACTTTCATATGGCTTGTTAGGCATGGAAAGATGTGCAACGTTGAAACGAAGAAAAGAGGGTTCACCCAAAATGATCTTTGTACCGTTTGTGGGAGAGCAAGAGAAGACGTGGAGCATGTCATTATAATTTGTCCGGCTGGACAAGAAGTCTGGTGAAGGATGAACTTGATGGACAATCCAGGTATTTCTTTAATATGGATTTTAATATTTGGTTAAGCACTAACATGGCAGGGAACACTAGAGGTCATAAAAGGAAGCAACAGAATGCTAGGTTTGCAATTGCCGCCTGGTGGATCTGGAGATAGAGAAATGATTTTGTGTTCAAGGGCACTGAGCTTGACATGAATGATAAGGTTGCTTGGCTTCAACTCCAGTTCGCCGAGATAGAGATTACTTTTGATAGAGCTTTGGGACCGAGAGAGAAGCAGAAAACAAAGACAAGAAGAGGTAATTCGTGGACACCACCGAAATCTAGCTGGATCAAGGTCAACACGAACGGTTCGTTCAACGCAAGTCACAACTACGCAGCTTGTGGTGGAGTGCTGAGAGACGAGAACGTTGAGTTCCTTAGGGCATTTTCTCACAGCATTAGTTGGTGCGGACCCTTAGAGGTAGAGTTATGGGGTATCTAAATCGGACTCAAGTAAGCTTGGAGCTTAGGATACTAGAAAGTTATGGTTGAATCGGACAATGCAAGAGCTATAGACTTAATCAAGACTGATGAGGAGTACGAGGGCATAGGGAGAAACTTGGTTGATTTATGCAGAGAAACTAAACGCTAGAACTGGGAGATTTGCTTTGGTCATGTACCAAGAGAACAAAACAAGGTGGTTGACTTCATGGCAACCCAAGCCTTAAGTCAAGAGGTGGACTTCCGATACTTTGAAACAGCTAACACGGAGAATTCAAAGGCTCCTACATGAGGATGAACTGGGGCTGCTTGGTGCTCTTAATACTGTGAGGATCAACTATTGATCTTGGATGTACTCCTCCTTCTTCCCCAAAAAAAATTCCTAACACACTTTTAGTATCATCAAAATCTAAATTACAATGTTCATAACAATTTCACCATTCTTGATGATGCCAAAATCCTATACTCTTTATTAGTGGCTGTTTTTCTTAACTTGAATTGTTTTTCATTACAATTTAGCCCATAATTGAGTTTGACAAATTTTCTTCTAAGGAAAATTGTAAATCTAGCTAAGAACACAACCAAAAATTGAAATTTCCATTAGTCAAAAATACATTACAAGTACATTTAAACTTCAGAAATTTAAAGAAAGAAAGAAGTAAGTAAATATTACATTACTCAAATAACCCTTTTTTTTTTCTTTTCCTCGGTTTCCTTCCTTAGTCGCTCATTCATCCTATCAAGGATGAGATTTACGTTGCACCTGGAACTATAAACATTTCCAGGAATTATATGAGGTTAGAAGTTTTTGAAAAGTTGAACTCAAGTTAATTCCTTAAGGTTCTAGCATGGTTTCTTCTTCTAGTACCCCACATCTCCACCATGCAATACATTCACGGGTTTTTCTCCCATCAGTCATAGAGATTCCCGATTCTTTTATTATGTTGAAGAGAAACATCCTAGATATTGATTACTGTCAAACTTAGACCCTTGCTTCTTCTTCTATATTTTCTCAAGAATGACCTTCTCTACTTCTACTTCTTCAAGCCTCCTCTTTTGTTTGGATCTTTCAGCCTCCTCAACATGTTTTTGCTCCTTTTCCCATTGCTCGTTTTGATAGGTAATGTAATCAGCTTTACACTTGGCATCCCAATTCTTTGTCCATACAGACAAATTTTCTTAGAGAAATTTACCTCCTTATAAGGAACAAAAGAAACGAGTTCACCACCAGGGCTCATGGCCACTTTTCCTTTGCCTCCATCGTGCTTCAATTTTCCCCCCTTTTGGCATCATCAAAAATTCCTTTGAGCTTAAGCATCCCTTCATCTTTTCCCACCGTGCAATTGGTTTTGGCATAAGATGAGCTAGCTTTCATGAATTAAATCTATCTTCTTTTCAATGACATCCAACTTGGCCAATTTCTTTTCAACAGCTTTAGGTTGTGCTATAAGAAAATCCATTTTTTACTCAATTGCCTCAGCCTTGATTAAGAGAGATTCAACAAGCTTCCACATCTTATTGATCATATCTTCTATCCACTACAAGGTGCGATTGATGCTCTCTTGTTGCTTTGTTTGTGATCCCATCACCTCCTCAGCAGATCTGTTTTGAAGAATGGCTAATCTTTGGGTAGTACATTAGTCTCATTCAACTAAGCTCTAGATGCATTCTTTATTTAGTTGGAAAAGGATTTATGTTCATTAAGAATTTTCTTCATCAGAGCGGTGGAATAATCTTGTTGAGTTGGCCTTTGAGTAGGAGTAAAAACCTTCACAAACTCAACAGAAACATTAGTTAAATCTTCAATGTGTTGTGTTTCTAGATTTCCATCAGGCTACCACCATGGGAACCATCAGTGTCATCATTTAGAATGAAACTTGCCATATCTTTCGCAACCTCTACTAGATCTATATCTGGACGACATGAAGGCACAACAACTAGATCTTGAACTTCAGGATCTTGGCCTTCCAACCAAGGGGTGTAGGGTGGCTCGAGCTCAAA
The DNA here is from genome assembly GCF_003576645.1 of Ipomoea triloba. Taxonomy (NCBI): domain Eukaryota; kingdom Viridiplantae; phylum Streptophyta; class Magnoliopsida; order Solanales; family Convolvulaceae; genus Ipomoea; species Ipomoea triloba. The sequence goes on along the minus strand of NC_044923.1, from coordinate 11,353,415 downwards.
CTCGTTAAGGAAGGCTCGACTCGAGTTCGAGCTCGAGAATTGATGCTCGAGCTCGAGCTCAGCAATTTTCGAGCTCGAGTTCGAGCTTGAATTCGAGCTCGAGTTCATGCCTGAACTCGAGTTGGAGTTTCATTTTGAGCTCGAATTTAACGTGCTTGATTTTAAATTCATGTTTCAATTAAAAGTAAACTATATTATATTTATATATATATATATATATATATATATATATATATATATATATATATATATATATATATATATATATAT
>NC_044923.1:11340323-11352104 GCF_003576645.1 Ipomoea triloba | reverse complement strand
TATATATATATATATATATATATATATATATATATATATATATATATATATATATATATATATATATATATATCGCGAGCGAGCGACTCGACGAGCTACGAGCCTAAGACATTAGAACTCGAGCTTGGCTCGATTATTAAACGAGCCGCTCGAACTTGGCTCGAGCTCAAATTTGACCGAGCTTGCTCGCGAGCCGCTCAGCTCATTTACACCCATACTCGAACCTCTTGGAAACATAAACCTCATTAGCATCCTCTCGAGGTTTTTCCAGACTATTCGTAGATCCACTTCTCGGAGAAGGTTGATGTGGACTTTTTGTAGGACTTTTCGGAGGGAAGGGTGATAGACAATTTTAACAATGTCCTGACAAGTGTATGAATCAGTTGTAGTTTAGTATGCGACAAGAAAGGGTCGAACCCATAGGGAATTAATACAATCCAATTTAATAACGTAAAAGAATGGAAAGAAATATTTTTAGAGAATTCAAAATGAAGTTTCAAACAACAAGCTAACAAAATGTATGCAGGAAATAACTTGGGATAACAAAATAATTGAAATCCAAGAAAAATGAGGTAACAGATAATTTAGTAACTAACAAGAAAATCAAACCTCTATGAACATGAATTCATTACCATTTCTAGTTTTGCATGTTAGTTTAATTTGCAAACCAAATTAAGGGTTCGTTCTAATTGTCATATGACTGCTTCGTATGACATCTAGAGTAAGTCATGTTCTTTAATCATTCATATGTCTAAAACATTTAATTTGTTTGAACGATTAAAACCCATTAAGCTTAAAAGAACTTACAGAATACCCAATTTATGAAACTAATAAATAGTCCGATAAGACAACCAAACCATTTAGTCAATTATCATTCAGAGCATGGAATTAACAAGCATGATGTGTACTCTATAATTCCTTCACATCAATTTAATTATGTTAAAGTTGGCTACCCAATAACACAATCAATCTAAAACGATAAAACTAAATGCAAAGCCTTAACCCAGCCGACAAAATAAAGCATAAATTGTTAGGAACACTTTGTATTAGATTTTGATGATACCAAACACTAGAAATTTAGACCCCCAATTACTTTTGTTATCTTAGACTTAGACAATTCTGCTCAACATTCAAATTAATCTGAATGGTACATCGAGTAGTTAAACTATATTCATTTGAATGGAGACTCAAGAGGTCAGTCGCAACAATGATTCTAAGAGTAACCAGAGTAGTTAACTCTCGAATGGTGAAAGCAACGACTCGAGGATCAACCCAAGGGGTCATCCTTTGAATAGCTCAAGAAGAATAGTAACTGAGTGATTATCTCTAGTCCGAGACAAAAAGACTAAAGACGAAGAGTTAAAGAGTAGCAGGCGTCAAGACCGAAAGGTTGAAAAGACCTAGAGGTGGAAGGGTCTGCCTTTCAAAGTGTTGCAAGAACGAATTGTAAAGTCAATCATTCATAACCGAAGGGCTGCAAATGTCAAAGCTAAGAAAGACCTACCTTTCGAGGAGTTAAGGGACGAGTGGTAAGGTCAACCATTCGTATCTGAGAGGATCTAAGGCTCGAGGTGTTAACTTTGTTGACCACTCGATAGGACTGCTCGAGAATTTCTCTGAGCTGTACAATTTGAAACCTTTAAAAGTGAGTGAATCTGTCCTAGGCAAAGTCTGAGAGGACCAAAGGCTCGAGACGTTAATCTAGTTAACCACTCGAAAGGATTACTCAAAAAATTCTCTGAGCGTTAACAATCCGAGTCCTTAAAGAAATGAAATATGTCCTAAGTAAAAAGTCAATTCTAGGAACATATCCCAAGGTCAATTTTCATTTAAAGCAATCCTTTCGTGCAGAATAAAAAGCATATGTTCAGCGCACTTTAAGGAATTAACAGCTGGAAATCTGACAACCTTTTAGATTACCCGAAAGTCTTTAACCACTGGTGAATATGTTTTTGAAATTTAGTTCTCCCTCCACAAGAACTACTTTCATGCCTATAAATACCCTCTTCACTCACTGGAGAAGGTGCTCGTCATTTTCAAGAACTTCTAAGTGTGAGAAAAAGCTTTAGAACATCAAGCATTTACGACCAGTGATTGAGAAAAGAGAGTTAAGCTACATTGCAAATATACAGATTTGAGAAATCTTGAGCTGCTTCAGACCAAAAAGATCCAAACTTAAGAAGCCAGGATTTCAGTTGGAGAAAAGAAGAAACCAATTCTTCAAACCTTCAAATCTCTACTTGGATTAGTAAAAAGAGGTAGAGTAAACTCGAAGAAGTTGAAAAATCTGGTGGTTCAAGTTTGTTGTCCGGCTTGGTGATCAAGGAAGCAAACTTGGTGGTGTTTTGTACTAAGGAGTTTTTAGTGCAAACCTTAACAAGTTTTGAAGAAGAGTGGAGTATGCTTAGTTAATAGACGAACCACTATAAAACTCTTTCTCTCTCTCTCTCACATACACACACACACTCTCTCTCTTTACTTTGCTAATTCTTTACTACTTGCATATCACTGACGACCAATCCTAATATTTTATCAATTTAAACAAACATGTAAAGAATTTTAAAATGGGTTAGGTTTAATTTCGCTGTGCAACGTAAAACTCTGGCCGACTTGTTAAGGTTACCTTTTGGGTAAGCTTAACGATTCAACAAGAAATTTGAAAAGTTAAGTGAGTCTATTCACCCCCCCCCCCCTCACCCTCTAGACTCACTCCCTCATTTTATTGGGACTAACAAGTAGTGTCAGACCAATTACCTTAATTGGTAAACATTCTGTCCGTACTGTCTAGAGATCTCATTTCCAAAACCCTACAAAATCTCATTTTCTCTTTGCACAAGTTCTTAAAATGGATCACGATCATCCATCTAAGCATCTCATGTTTAATCTCTCAAAATTTGATGACTGGAAAGTGCGCATGCAGGTGCATCTATCCGCTTTCCATGACGAAATGTGTAGGTCATCACTGAAAGACCAGTCAAAATCATGATGGTCAATGCTCATCAAGCTAAACAAGCTGAAGGTGCCCTTGAGTATGTTGAAAAGCCAAGACACCAATGGACAGGAGAAAACCAGACCCGCAAGAATCTTGACAATATAGCAAGGGATATATTGTACAGGATTCTTGACAAGACGTTGTTTCCTAGAGCCCAAAAGTGCAAATCAGCATGGGAGATCTCGGAGGTGCTTATGCTCATTGGTGAGGGTGATGACCAAGAAAAGGAAAACAAGCTTACCATCGCAATGAAGAAATTTGAGGACTTCAAGATGGGAGCAACCGAGACCATAGCCGAGATGGAGACTCGGTTCATGAAGCTGCTGAGTGAAGTAGCTAATCTCGGAAAGGAACTGACTCAGAAGGAGATCAACCTAAAGATTTTCCGAGGTTGAAGGTTATCCCATGCATGACCATCGAGACCTCAAAGTCATTCACACTACTAAAATATTCAACGACTTAAAGGCTTACGAGTTTGAACAGGAACCTAGACGAGAAGAGGAACCCGAGACAAAGAATGTGGCACTAGTTAATAGTCAGCAACCATCCACATCATCTAGGTCAAACTCTAAACCCTCTGATTTTTTTTTATCTAACGAACAATTTGCTATGTTTGTTAGGAAATTTAAAAGGTTCAGGAGGAAGAACTTTGGTATCATCAAAATCAAAAAATATACTTGGTCCTAACAATTTCCCCCTTTTTGATGATGCCAAACCTATACCCATATTATGAAGCTGTTTAAACTTGAATTGAAATTTTCATGGCAATTCAGCCATAATTCGAGTTTAACAATTTATTCAAAGAAATTTAAACTTAAATAAATCACAATACTCAATGCAACACACACTAAAAGATTTCATTAAATTCTAAAACCATTACACATTACAATATAGTGCACAAAATATTAAGTAAACATTACAATTTATCTTTATTTGTTTTCTTCTTCTTGCTGCTTTAGTTGGGCCTTGATTTTCTCTTCAGCTCTTCTAAGGATTTCATTGATCTTGTTCCTTGAGCCCAAAATATCATTCGGAATTGAGCCCAAAATATTAGTTGGAATTACCAAATGGTTACAAGTCTTTGAAATGTTGAATATGTGATAGTTCGTGAATGCATCCAAAATATTTTCACCACCAATCACTCCGCATCTCCACTAGCGCATGCATTAAGTAGTTGTTATCCCTTCAGCTAGAGAGACTATGCTCTCTTTAATCACATTGAAGAGCATGTTAGACAATGTGTCATCTGAATCACCACGTGTTCCTTTCCAAAAGGACACTAACCTCTCTAAAATATCCTTTTGAGCCTTCTTGGCATCAACCTTTCATCTATTGCATTATTGTTCTACTTCTTCATCTCTATGCTTCTGCTTCTCAATTTCTTCATTCTGAAGTTGAATGTGATCAAGCTTCCTTTTTCTGTCCCACTTCTTCGTCCAGGGAGGTAAATTTTCAATAATGAATTTGTTTCCACTCCCTTGTTCATAAGGCACATAAGGAACAATTTCACCTTGTGGTGTCATTGTCGTCTTTTCCTTTCTACTTTTTCTTTTGCTACCACCTTCCCCCTTTTTAGCATCATCAACACTTCACGTTGAGGGAATGAGGCCTAGCATTGTATTCACCTTGCTATGAAGGTTGGCAACTCCTTATTCAATAATTATTGCATGTTTTTTTTATGTTTTACGTGTCATCGTTGATCAATCTTTGATTTCAAAAGAGGTCTTCTTGATTGTTCGGTACATCGGTGAGCAGCTTTACCATCTTTCTTATCATAATTTTAGTGTAAGAAAATGATTCTAACACTGACTTCTTGAATTCTTTCTCGGCTTCATTTGACGAGTCAGCTGGCTGTCTTTGAGCGATAATCAACTACCTTGTTGCTGCAACTTCATTAACCAAGGTGGCTTTGGCCTCAGCAGTCTCATTGGTAGACTTCTTCACTGCTTTTTTCACTCTCTTGAAAAATGTTTTTGCTTCCTTGTTCATTGGCAATGTCCTCAATTGGCCTAGGAGATAGATGTGGAGTGCGAACCTGATCAACATTTATAGAGAATAAGTTATCAAAATTACCTCAAGTTGGTGCTTCTAGGTTTTCACCAGAATTGGGTGAGTTATTTGACTCAAAATCCACAATAAAACCCTCATTGTCTAGTTCAGCAGCTTCTAAGGTTGAATGGTGAATGATGCCTTTTGGAAAAGGGTTTACTAGTCTCTCTAGTTCAACTCTTTGTTCAGCCTCATGGTTCAATTCTACATCCTCTCGAATAGTTGGTGTGTTAGGTGAACTCCCTTGAACTTCCACCTCTTAAGTTGTCTCACTACTCGATACGTCAACTTCTCGACTAGTGGGTGAGATGCTTGGAATTTCTATTGTTTCTGTAACCCCCCACCTATTTCAGTAAAATTAAGGTTCGAAAAATATTTCTTTAGGCTATAACATTCATGAGATGATCTCCCGATGCCTCAAAAGAATTATTATAAGTAAGGACAGTTAGTAATAAGCTGCGATCGTACGTCCCGGTCACGAACCGTAAAAATTTTAGGAACTACTATTCGGACCCGTTTTTCCTAGGAAATGGATTTTTAGGCATCATACTATTATTCTTGAATTTCCTATTTAATTAGATTAGCCCATAGCAGCCAAAATTTATTTGTGATCGTACATCGCGAAATTTCGCGGTGTACCGAACCTAGCCCAATTTTGAGTTCTAGACTGGAATAAATTTTTGGGTTCGAGAATTATTTGAATTGAATTAGTTTCTACCAAGAATTCATCTGATTTAATCCCAATCAGTCTAAGCTAAGATATTTTAGATTATTTTATTCCATTTTATTTTGGATCTTATCCCCAAGAGTGGACTAGTCAACCAAGTGGGTAGATATTTAAGCCAATTTTTTTCCCATTTTGCTTGTGTTGGCCGAAAAATAAGAGAGAGGGAGAGAGAGTGGGATCTTCATCATCTTCATCAAGCTTCAAGACTCCATAGCTAGCAACTTCTTCACAACTCTCAAGTTATTCGGTAAAACTCCAATTTTATTCGGTAGATAGCTTTATTTTTCATCCTAGAACATGAATCTAAGTTAAGATTTCTTAAAATCATGTGTTATGTGGTTGATGGAATTCTAGGGTTTTAAGGTGAATTGGGGGAAAATCATCCACAAAGATCTCCTACAAAATTTGAAACCCGGTTGAGGTAAGGAATCCCTTTATTTGGTTGAGGTTGTTTGAAACTAGGTGATTGATGATTTTGTGAAAATTAGTTTGAGTGCTAGATGGAATTTTTATGTACTTGATGTATGTGTAACTATGTATAATGATATTATTCATGATATATGTGTGTATATATTGTGTTTATGTTACATATATATATGTGTATAAATAAATAAAAATGTATGGGTATGTATGTACATATGTAGTTCGTGAAGTGTGTGTGTATTAAGGATATATATATATATATATATGTAGTAACGTGATGTGTGTGTGGGTGTGGTATATATATATGTATATAAAGTAATTAATATATATATATATATATATACCCTACGTGATGTGTGTGTGAGTGATCTAGTATATCATATATAGGTATATATATATAAAATTATGGGTGTGTGAGTGTAGTATACGTATATATATATATAAAATAAGAGTAAATTATATATATATATATGGTACGTACACACATGTAGGGATACATGTATATATACAAATTATATGTATGGGATATGTATATATATATAAAGGTCGTATATTTATGAGTACATATATGGGTATGTATGTATAATTAAAATGTCACCTTTTGTGTGAGGTACATAGTTGTATGAATCAAAATTATATATGTGAGTAATGAGAAGAGCAACACTATGTAGTTGGGTATTACGTGTTTGAAAGAATAAATGTTGTTGTGTGTTACGCATATGTTGAAGTTGGGAAATGTATATGTATATGCCTTGAGACGTATGGGTTAAATGTGAGGCTTATGTGATTTTTGTGAAGTTAAAAGTGTAGGGTAATTACACTTGAATTACCTTAGTGATATGATATTAATAGATCATTTAAATGTTTTGAAAAGAAAAGGAGAATTTTTGAATTGGGTTGAAAGGGGAATTAATTTCCGAGTATTGGGATTACCCAAGTATATTCCAACTAGTTTCAAAGCAAGAAAGGGGAAAGAATAGAAAAATATTTTCAAACCTTAGTTCTAGTAAAGTGGTGAAGGATCTTGTTAACCACGGAATAAAGATGAGCTTAAAGTGCCTATTCCGCATGGTAATTATGTGTATGATCAATCATACTGTGGGCGAAGTCTATTCGCCGAGTACTATATCACCCGGAAGGAAAAGGTACTCCTACGGGGGTGTGCACACTTAAGTATAGTCACTCTATGTTCGGGTAGGTGTCGTTCTTATGAACCTAGTGAGGCTAGCTAGGAATCATTCCAACGCTCCTATAAGTCCAGGGGATCAGTATTAGACCGGGCGATGACCACTGAACCCGAGTTCAACGATCCAAGTGGTCAGAAGTGGAGAAAGGACTCCAAAGGTCTCACACTTTCTATCTAGGACTAAGAAGGTTTTTGAAATGTGAATGTAGTTACTCCGTAGCTACGGGAAAGAAAGATGTGACAAGTAATTAAATACCCAAAGTTTGTGAGTAATCTTACTCTTCGAAAGGTGAAAAATGATGAGACTCTCTTTGTGAGGGAAAGCTTTCTACTAAAATGATTACAAGCAAGATGTACGAATTATGTTTATATTACTTGCTAGTATGCTTATCTATTTAAACATTATATTATTGAATATGTGAATGATTACTAAATGACCTTGTCAAGAAGGAATGTTACCAACATTATTGAATTCTATTCATGATGTATGCAAGCTGTTGATTATAACTGTTGCAGGTAGAATCTTGCAGATGAGTAAGGTATAGGGTATCCTAAGTAATCTTTTGCTTTCAAACCTTTACTTAGTTTTAAATAACCCTTGGATATCCTTACTTAGCCGTCGTGCTAACTACACTTCACTGTGTTTTTATCAGATGCCGTCTAGTGTCAGTTCTTGCAGCCCGGTGAACTCCGAAAGTTCACCGGAGTATGTGTGTCAGGGCATGGATTATGATGATTACATACAGATGATGGAGGGAGAAGACCCATACGCACCTGGTTATGCTCCCGAGGCTCCCACGAACCCAGATACTCCTATGGCTCCGTCGGCCCCTTTTGTCTCTTGCCCGGTTATGGACGAGGTCCAGGCTGCTTACGGCTTTTACCCCATAGAGCCGTTAGAGGGTAGCGATCCCCTAGAGTTCATTGTGCACTACCCCTACCCTTGGGACCCTAGCCCTCGGGATGTTTGGGAGGAGTGGTCGATGGTCATAACCACTTCCCGGTTTTTGGACCATATCACTTGGTATGAGGGGGAGTGGCATCTGGTCTGGGGAGAGTTCACTGGCCCCGTGTACCGCAGGCTCGACTAGACGTTGGATCTTTGGGAGTTTCTGGGGATTTTTTTTTTTGGTGTACATAAATTTTTGGTAGCCGTAGTAATGGCTAGGCATAACCAGTGCTTGTAGGTCGAACCCTGTTGGTATTTTGGCCCGTGGGTAAATCTTATGTATATATTTTTGCAACATTATATACTTTGCTTAATGAAGCTTCACCAGTTGCTATGTATGAAAGTGTTAAGTACCTGTTGAGTGAATGTTGTGATGAGAATAGTTCCTTTAGCCTGTGCACCTAGAGTGAGGTTTATCGCGGAATGATAGAACTCTCTCTCTAGGTGTGGCGGTAATGCCTCGGATGTACGGGAAGGTAGGCCCGGGGTGTTACAAAGTGGTATCAGAGCCTAGGTTGAACCTTCGGGAATTAAGTCGAAGCCTAGGTTGTGTGGCCTCGTTGTAAGTCTAGGATTGAAATTCGGATAATTCGATTTTCAAAGACCAAGTTTGAGTCAGCCTAAATTTTTCTAAGACTGAGCCTAAGTGTGAGTTCTGGAGCGGAGCTGGAGAACAGGCAGCATAAAAAGGGGGTACCTCATCATCTGTATTCATGAAATCCCTCGATTCTAGAATGCTTTGATTAATGTTTGTGCATCTTTATGTGCGTTAATCATTGCTTATAATTGTTGTGAGTAAGCATGATAGTATAGTACATTCCTAACTGTTATGCCATAGTTGGGATATCTGACTGATGAGTATGGCGAAGTGAATGTTAGGAATTGCTGGATAGAGTTTGGGTAGCTGCTATACTAACTGCGTAGCTAACTAACTCCTTAAGAGCTATTATGCTTCAAGAACTAATTTGAAACTGTCGTTTGGTGAAGATGCCGCCTAGACGAAATGTACCTGTCGGTCAGGGCGACGAGATATCGGCAATGGACCGTATGGCTCTCGCAATGGAACAGATGGCTGGATTTATGATGGCTCAACAAGTCCAGAATCAAAGTAACAGACAGCCGCGAGTTGATTTTGCAAAGGCCATAGCGAGCAGGCAGCCACCATACTATGCGGGTGAAGAAGACCCGGTGATCTTAGAAGAATGGATTAGGACATTTGACAAGCTACTCGATGCAGTCAACTGTCCTGCAAATCAGCGAGTATCCTCTGCCGTGTACTATCTGACAAAAGCGGCAGACAACTGGTGGTCAACAGCTGGGCCCGACTTGCTGCAAGACCCAGACTTCGGCTGGGAGGAATTCAAGGAAGAATTGAGAGGACAATTCTATACAGAAAGGATCAAGGGAATCAAGTGTGAGGAATTCCTGCGGTTGAAACAAAAGGGAGCGACTGTGCAGGCCTATTATGATCAGTACGTGGAGCTGGTGAGGTTTGCTCAGAACATTGTGCCTGACGAAGCCAGTAAGGCGAGGAGGTTCGTACGTGGACTGGATTGGGCTGTGAGAGGGGCGATTGCACCGTTTATGTGCACTACGCTCAAGGAGGCATATGACAGAGCATCTGACCACTACCAAGTGTACCTGGATCAACAGGAGGTCTACAGCAAGAATAAGAGGAAGGGGGATGATAGACAGGGAAAGTTTAAGTCGGATAACAAGAAAACCAACCAGGGAAGATTCAATCCGATGCAAGGGGAAAGGAAGGGAGGAATGAATCAGAGGAGAAGTTCAACTTGCCGGAGGTGTGGACGAGATCACCTTGGAGAGAATTGCCAAGGGGAGAAGATCAGGTGCTTTAAGTGCGGGTTCTTGGGGCACAAGTACTACGAGTGCCAAACTAGGATGGACAATTATCGGGACCCCTCGCAGAAAAACAATCAAAGAGGAGGATTCGGTGGGAACACCAGCCAGAGGCCCGCGGAGACGAGAAATGGGGGAGGCAACTCTCAACATGGAAACCGGGGGAGGCCGGCTAATGCAGCTCCAAATCCCACCAACAAAGGGAAAGCACCCGTGGGAGAAAGTAGCACAGCAAACCAGGGCAAGATCTACGTCGTTAACAGCAAGCAAGCTCAGGCTAGCGACGTTGTGACCGGTACATTCCTTATTAACTCAGTACCTGGCTTAGTATTGTTCGATACAGGAGCTACCAATTCGTTTATATCATCTACATTTGCGGATAGATTAAAGTTAAGGCCTACTATTGAGTTAGATTTGAATGTAAGAACTGCCTCGGGAATAGTAGTGGCCTGTAAGGAGGGATATGACAATATCACAATAGAAATAGCGGGATCCAACTGTCCCGGAAACCTCATTCGTTTCGATCTAGAGGGTATCGATGTGATACTAGGAATGGACTGGTTGGACAAACATAAGGCTCAGATAGTATGCAGTGAGCGAAAGGTTGTCCTGCGAGGACCGAAGGGGAGGAGAATATCCTATCGAGGAATGGAAAAGCAACATGAACCAAGGTTGATGACAATGCAGAGGCTAATGAAGTACGCTCGCAAGGGGTGTGAAGTGTACCTCTGTTTAATGCAAGAAGCTGGGATGGAAGAACCTGAACTAAATCAAATCCCAGTGGTGCGTGAATTTCCCGATGTGTTCCCAGATGACCTCACGGAAATGCCGCCGGAGAGGGAAGTGGAATTTACCATCGACCTCGTACCGGGAACCGCACCAGTCTCGAAGGCGCCTTATCGAATGGCACCGAAGGAGATGGAAGAGTTGAAGGCTCAACTGGCAGAGTTATTGGAGAAGGGATTTATTAGACCAAGTGTGTCACCTTGGGGCGCACCGGTACTGTTTGTGAGGAAAAAGGATGGAAGCCTAAGACTGTGCATTGACTATAGGGAGCTCAATCGAGTCACAGTGAAGAACAGATACCCATTACCCAGGATCGACGATCTGTTTGATCAACTGAGGGGAGCGGGCGTGTTTTCAAAAATTGATTTACGGTCAGGGTATCACCAAGTGCGAGTCGCGGAACAGGATATTTCTAAAACCGCATTCCGGACTAGGTATGGGCACTACGAATTCACAGTTATGCCGTTCGGAGTGACCAACGCACCAGGAACCTTCATGGACTTGATGAACAGGATTTTCCTTCCATACCTGGATAAGTTCATTGTGGTCTTCATAGATGACATTTTGGTTTATTCTAAGACACCGGAAGAGCATGACGAGCATCTCAGGATGACGTTACAAACGTTGAGGGAAAAGAAACTGTACGCAAAACTTTCAAAGTGCGAATTTTGGAAAGAGGAAGTAGCATTCCTGGGTCACATAATCACCAGGGAAGGGATAGCGGTAGATCCAACTAAAATAAGAGCCGTAATGGAATGGGAACCACCCAAATCGGTTACAGAAGTCCGAAGTTTCTTGGGATTGGCAGG
>NC_044923.1:11338494-11339220 GCF_003576645.1 Ipomoea triloba | reverse complement strand
AATTATGAACCCTGCTTAATGAAGCTTCATCTATTAACATGTCTGAAAGTTGTAAGGTCTGTTGAGTGGTTGTTGTGATGAGGATAACTCCTTTAGCCTGTGCACCTAGAGTGAGGCCTATCGAGGAACGATAGAATTCTCTCTCTAGGTGTGGCGGTAACGCCTCGGATGTACGGGAAGGTAGGTTCGGGGTGTTACAAAGTGGTATCAGAGCCTAGGTTGAACTTTTGGGAATTAGGTCGATTCCTAGGTTGTATGGCCTCGTTGTAGGTCTAGGTTTGAGATTCGGAGAATTCGATTTTCAGAACCCAAGTTTGAGTCAGCCTAATTTTGCTGAGACCGAGCCTAAGTGTGAGTTCTGGAGCGGAGCTGGAGACCAGGCAGCGTCAAGAAGGGGCACTCCATCATCTGTATTTCGGGAGATCTCCTGACTCTATAATGCTTGATTAATGCTTGTGTGACTTTATGTGCGTTAATCATTGCTTATGATTGTTATGAGTAAGCACGATAGTATAGTGCGTTCCTAACTATTATGCCATAGTTGAGTTACTTGGTTGATGAGCCTAACAAGGTGAATGTTGGGGATTTCTGGATAGTACTTAAGTAGCTGCTATACTAACTGCGTAGCTAGCTAACTCCTTAAGAGCTTTATGCTTCAAAGAACTAACTTGAAACTGTCGTTTGGTGAAGATGCCGCCTAGACGAAATGTACCTGTCGGTCAGGGC
>NC_044923.1:11327595-11338373 GCF_003576645.1 Ipomoea triloba | reverse complement strand
CGTATGGCTCTCGCAATGGAACAGATGGCTGGATTTATGATGGCTCAACAAGTCCAGAATCAAAGTAACAGACAGCCGCGAGTTGATTTTGCAAAGGCCATAGCGAGCAGGCAGCCACCATACTATGCGGGTGAAGAAGACCCGGTGATCTTAGAAGAATGGATTAGGACATTTGACAAGCTACTCGATGCAGTCAACTGTCCTGCAAATCAGCGAGTATCCTCTGCCGTGTACTATCTGACAAAAGCGGCAGATAACTGGTGGTCAACAGCTGGGCCCGACTTGCTGCAAGAGCCAGACTTTGGCTGGGAAGAATTCAAGGAAGAACTGAGAGGACAATTCTATACAGAAAGAATTAAGGGAATCAAGTGTGAGGAATTCCTGCGGCTGAAACAGAAGGGAACAACGGTGCAGGCCTATTACGAACAGTACGTGGAGCTGATGAGGTTTGCTCAGAGTATTGTGCCTGACGAAGCCAGCAAGGCGAGGAGGTTCGTACGCGGACTGGATTGGGTTGTGAGGAGTGCGATTGCACCGTTTATGTGCACTACACTCAAAGAGGCATACGACAGAGCATCCGATCACTACCAAGTGTACCTGGATCAACAGGAGGTGTACAGCAAGAACAAGAAGAAGGTGGATGATAGACAAGGGAAATTCAAGGCGGACAACAAGAAAACCAACCAGGGAAGGTTTAATCCCATGCAAGGGGAAGGGAAAGGAGGAATGAATCAAAGGAGAGGTTCAACTTGCCGGAGGTGTGGACGAGGTCACCTTGGAGAAAATTGCCNTGAATTAAATTAGTTTCCACCGAGAATTTATCTGAATTAATCCCAAACAGTCTAAGTAAAGATATTTTGGAGTATTTTAATCCATGTTAGGTGATGTCTTATCCTACAAGTGTGGACTAGTCAACCATTTGACCAAGACCATAAAAACCCCATCTCTTCCCCATTTCCCTTGTGTTTGGCCGAAAAAAAAAAGAGAAGAAAAGGGAGGAAAACACTATCATCTTNGGGATGTGTCTTGATGCAACATGGAAGGGTAATAGCTTACGCATCTCGTCAACTAAAACCACATGAGGCTAACTATCCAACCCACGATCTGGAATTAGCAGCTGTGGTGTTTGCCCTGAAAATCTAGCGACATTATCTCTATGGAATCACTTGCAAGATCTTCACGGACCATCAGAGTTTGAAATACATCTTCACTCAAAGGGATCTCAACTTAAGACAAAGGAGATGGTTGGAGTTAATCAAGGACTACNTTCCTTATTAACTCAGTACCTGGCTTAGTATTGTTCGATACAGGAGCTACTAATTCGTTTATATCCTCTACATTTGCGGATAGACTAAAGTTAAGGCCCACTATTGAGTTAGATTTGAATGTAAGAACTGCCTCGGGAATAGTAGTGGCCTGCAAGGAAGGATATGACAATATCACCATAGAAATAGCGGGATCCAACTGTCCCGGAAACCTTATTCGTTTCGATCTAGAGGGTATTGATGTGATACTGGGAATGGACTGGCTGGATAAACATAAAGCTCAGATAGTATGCAGTGAGCGAAAGGTTGTCCTGCGAGGACCGAAGGGACGGAGAATATCCTATCGGGAAATGGAAAGACAACCTGAACCAAAGTTGATGACGCTACAGAGACTGATAAAGTACGCTCGCAAGGGGTGTGAAGTGTACCTCTGTTTGATGGAAGAAGCTGGAGTGGAAGAACCGGAACTAAGTCAAATCCCGGTGGTGCGTGAATTTCCCGATGTTTTCCCAGATGACCTCACAGAAATGCCACCGGAGAGGGAAGTGGAATTTACCATCGACCTCGTACCAGGGACCGCACCAGTCTCGAAGGCGCCTTATCGAATGGCACCGAAGGAGATGGAAGAGTTGAAGGCTCAACTGGCAGAGTTATTGGAGAAAGGATTTATTAGGCCAAGTGTGTCACCTTGGGGCGCACCGGTACTGTTTGTGAGGAAAAAGGATGGAAGCCTAAGACTGTGCATTGACTATAGAGAGCTCAATCGAGTCACGGTGAAGAACAGGTACCCATTGCCCAGGATCGACGATCTGTTTGATCAATTGAGGGGAGCGGGCGTGTTTTCAAAAATTGATCTACGGTCAGGGTATCATCAAGTGCGAGTCGCGGAACAGGATATTTCTAAAACCGCATTCCGGACTAGGTATGGGCACTACGAATTCACAGTTATGCCGTTCGGAGTGACCAACGCACCAGGAACTTTCATGGACTTGATGAACAGGATTTTCCTTCCATACCTGGATAAGTTCATTGTGGTCTTCATAGATGACATTTTGGTTTACTCTAAGACACCGGAAGAGCATGAAGAGCATCTCAGGATGACGCTACAAACATTGAGGGAAAAGAAACTTTACGCCAAACTTTCAAAGTGCGAATTTTGGAAAGAGGAAGTAGCATTCTTGGGGCACATAATCACCAGGGAAGGAATAGCGGTGGATCCAGCTAAAATAAGAGCCGTAATGGAATGGGAACCACCCAAATCGGTTACAGAAGTCCGAAGTTTCTTGGGATTGGCAGGATATTACAGGAGATTTGTCCAGGATTTCTCAAAGATAGCAAGACCTTTGACCAATCTGCTCAAGAAGACTACCAAATACAGTTGGAGTGGAGAATGCGAGCATGCGTTTCAGGAACTCAAGAAGAGGTTAACAACTGCCCCAGTGTTAACCTTACCCGTGGGAACGGAAGGCTATGAGTTATACACAGATGCGTCTCACAAGGGACTGGGATGTGTCTTGATGCAACATGGAAGGGTAATAGCTTACGCATCTCGTCAACTAAAACCACATGAGGCTAACTATCCAACCCACGATCTGGAATTAGCAGCTGTGGTGTTTGCCCTCAAAATCTGGCGACATTATCTTTATGGAATCACTTGCAAGATCTTTACGGATCATCAGAGTTTGAAGTACATCTTCACTCAAAGGGATCTTAACTTAAGACAAAGGAGATGGTTGGAGTTAATCAAGGACTACGATCTGGAAATCCAATACCAAGAGGGTAAGGCAAACAAGGTAGCAGATGCTTTGAGCCGAAAGCCAAATCATGCTCTCTGGGTGTTACCTGAACAATTATGCAAGGATTTTCAGAAACTCAATCTGGAAATAACAATGTGTGGTCAGGTAGACCAAGAAGTGAAGCTATATTACCTATCGGTCACTCCAGCACTTTTTGAAGAGATCAAACAAGCCCAAGGGGAGGATGACTGGATAAAGAATATCAAAGAGAAAATGGTGGATGGAAAACAGGGTCCATTTGAATTGCACTCGGATGGGAGCATGAGATTCAAAGGCAGATGGATCATACCTGCAAGTTGTAAGGAATTAATGAACCAATTAATGAGAGAAGGTCACAACACACCTTACTCTGTTCATCCAGGAGGGGACAAACTGTACAAGGATTTGAGGCAAAATTTCTGGTGGATGGGCATGAAGAAAGATATTGCGGAATTTGTGGCTAAATGCTTGAATTGCCAAAAGGTTAAGGCTGAGAGAAGTAAGCCGAAAGGGTTGCTACAACCATTGGAAGTTCCTCAATGGAAGTGGGATTCAATCTCCATGGACTTTGTGGGAGGATTGCCAAGGACAAGAGCTGGAAATGACCAAGTGTGGGTTGTTGTTGATCGGTTAACCAAGACAGCAAGATTTATTCCGATGAACAAAACTTGGTCAATGGAGAAAATGGCAAGGGCCTACATCAAGTATGTGGTTAAATATCATGGGATAGCACGCGATATTATTTCAGACCGAGATTCACGGTTCCTATCGAGATTTTGGGAAACATTACAGGTAGCCATGGGTACGCAACTCAAGATGAGCACTGCCTTTCATCCTGCCACCGATGGTCAAACGGAGCGAACAATCCAAACCTTGGAGGATATGCTCAGAGGTTGTGCACTCGACTTTCAGGGCTCGTGGGATGAACAGTTGGATCTAATTGAATTCTCATACAACAACAGTTATCATGCCACTATAAGAATGGCTCCTTACGAAGCATTATATGGACAGAAGTGTCGAAGTCCATTATGCTGGAGCGATAAGAGTGATGCTGTTACTCTTGGACCTCAGTACTTACAAGAAACCATTGAAGCAATCAAAGTGATTCAGGAGAGAATGAAAGTCGCACAAGATCGCCAAAAGTCCTATGCTGATCTAAAGCGACAATTCATAGAGTACCAGGTGGGAGAGAAGGTGTTATTGAAAGTCTCACCCACAAAAGGGGTCAAAAGATTTGGAAAGAAAGGGAAACTGAGCCCTCGATTTATAGGACCCTATGAAATTTTAGAAAGAGTGGGAAATCTGGCATACCGGTTGGCTTTACCAATCGAGCTGGACAGAGTACATAATGTGTTTCATGTCTCTCAATTGAAACGATATGTACCTGATGTGTCTCATGTACTGGAACCGGAGGGACTTACAATGGATGACTCATTGACATATGAAGAAAGACCAATTCAAATCCTGGATTCTAAAACCCGAGACACGAGGAGAAAGTCGATCCGGATGATCAAAGTTCAATGGTCAAACCATAGCCCAGAAGAAGCTACCTGGGAATTGGAGGACACGATGATGGAACGATATCCAGAGTTGTTTAACTCAAGTAAGTAAGAGTCAATCTACTTGTTATGTGTCTAAGATACTTGATGTGCAATGTTCTATGTGCTAATTGCCATATGTGTGCATGAAAGTAGGTAGCGGTCTACTGAGAAAGTAAGTTTCGGGGACGAAACTTTTCTTAAGGAGGGTAGACTGTAACCCCTCACCTATTTCAGTAAAATTAAGGTTCGAAAAATATTTCTTTAGGCTATAACATCCATGAGATGATCTCCAGATGCTTCGAAAGAATTATTATAAGCAAAGACAATTAGTAAGAAGCTGCGATCGTACGTCCCGGTCACGAACCGTAATAATTTTAGGAACTAGTATTCGAACCCGTTTGACCTAAGAAATGGATTTTTAGACACCCTACTATTATTCTTGAATTTCCTATTTTATTTGATTAGCCATAGCAGCCAAAATTATTTTTGATCGTAACATCGCGAAGTTTCGCAGGATACCGAACCTAGCCCAATTTGGAGTTTTAGACTGGAATTAATTTTTGGGTTCGAAAATTATTTGAATTAAATTAGTTTCCACCGAGAATTTATCTGAATTAATCCCAAACAGTCTAAGTAAAGATATTTTGGAGTATTTTAATCCAAGTTAGGTGATGTCTTATCCATTAGGTGTGGACTAGTCAACCTTTTGACCAAAGACCATAAAAACCCATTTTTCTTCCCCATTTTTGTGTGTTGGCCGAAATTACTCAAGGGAGAGAGAGAGAGAGTGTAATTTCATCTTCTTCTTCAACTCCAACTTCCATAGCCAAGACCTTCAACACAACCTCCAAGATATTCGGTAAAATTTCAATTTTATTCGGTAATTAGTTTTATTTTGCCTCCTAGAACCTAAATCTAAGTTAAAATTTCTTGAAATCTTGTGTTATGTGGTTGATGAAATTTTAGGGTTTTGAGGTAAATTGGGGAAAACCACCTACAAAGACCTCCTACAAGATTTGGAACCCATTTAAGGTAAGGAATCCCTTTATTTGGTTGAGGTTGTTTGAAACTAGGTGATTGATGATTTTGTGGAAATTAGTTTGAGTGCTAGATGGAATTTTTGTGTACTTGATGTATGTGTAAATATGTATAAAGATGTTGTTCATGATATATGTGTGTACAAAAATATTGTGAGTATGAGGTAGTTGCCAAAGTGCCCAAACTTCTAATTTAAGCATACTAGGTACATTATAAAATAAATGTAACATATAGATATGTGATGTAATATATATATATAACAAAAAAATATGAGTATATATATGTATTTGTGTTTATGTTATATATATATATATATTTATATATATATATATATATATATATATATACAAATAAAGTATGGGAATGTATACATATGTGAGTTACGAGTAGTGTGTGTGTGTGGTCTAAATAGTGTAGTTAAATATATGTATATATATATACCCTACGTGATGTGTGTGAGAGTGATCTAGTGTAATTTATATATATGTATATATATATGTAACAATATGGGTGTGTGAGTGTGGTATACGTATATATATATATAAAATAAGGGTAAATTATATACATATATATGGTACGTACACACATGAAGGGATACATATATATATACAATTTATATGTATGGATTATGTATATATATATAGGTCGTATATTTATGAGTACATATATGGGTATGTATGTATAATTAAAATGTCACTTTTTGTGTGAGGTATATAGTTGTATGAATCATAATTATACATGTGAGTAATAAGAAGAACAACACTATGTAGTTGGGTAGTACGTGTTTGAAAGAATAAATGTTGTTATGTGTTACGCATATGTTGAAGTGGGGAAATGTACATGTTTATGCCTTGAGACGTATGTGTGAAATGTGAGGCTTATGTGAATTTTTGTGAAGATAAAAGTGTAGGGCAATTACACTTGAATTACCATAGTGACATGACGTTAGTAGATCATTCAAATATTTTGAAAAGAAAGGTAGAGTTCTTGAGTTGGGTTGAAAGGGGAATTTAATTCCGAGTGTTGGGATTGACCCAAGCATGTCCAAACTATTTTCAAAGCAAGAAAGGGGAAAGGATAGAAAAATATTTTCAAACCTTAGTTCTAGTAAGTTGTGAAGGATCTTGTTAACCACGGAATAAAGATGAGCTTAAAGTGCCTATTCCGCATGGTAATTATGTGTGATCAATCATACTGGGGGCGAAGTCTATTCGCCGAGTACTATATCACCCGGAAGGAAAAGGACTCCTACGGGGGTGTGCACACTTAAGTATAGTCACTCTATGTTCGGGTAGGTGTCGTTCTTATGAACCTAGTGAGGCTAGCTAGGAATCATTCCAACGCTCCTATAAGTCCAGGGGATCAGTATTAGACCGGGCGATGACCACTGAACCCGAGTTCAACGATCCAAGTGGTCAAAAGTGGAGAAAGGACTCCAAAGGCCTCACACTTTCTATCTAGGACTAAGTGGAATTTCGAAATACGAATGTAGTTACTCCGTAGCTACGGGAAAGAGAGATGTAACAATTTTTAAGTACCCAAAGGTTGTGGGTGATCTCTCTCTTTGAGAGGTGAAAAGTGATGAGCATCTCATTATGAGGGAAAGGTTTCTACTAAAGTGATCACAAGCAAGATATGTGACTTATGTTTTATACTACTTACTAGTATGTTTAATTGTTTAGCAATATATTGTTGAGTATGTAAATGAATATCAAATGACCTTGTCAAGAGGGAAAATGTTATGAGACATTATTGAATTGTGCTCATAATGTATGCAAGTTGCTATTTATAACTGTGCAGGTAGAATCTTGCAGATGAGTAAGGTATAGGGTTTCTATGTAACAATTTTTACAAAACCTTTATTTAGTTTGAATAACCCATGGATATCCTTACTTAGCCGTTGTGCTAACTACACTTCACTGTGTTCTTATCAGATGCCGTCTAGTGTCAGTTCTTGCAGCCCGGTGAACTCCGAAAGTTCACCGGAGTATGTGTGTCAGGGCATGGATTATGATGATTACATACAGATGATGGAGGGAGAAGACCCATACGCACCTGGTTATGCTCCCGAGGCTCCCACCAACCCAGATACTCCTATGGCTCCGTCGGCCCCTTTTGTCTCTTGCCCGGTTATGGACGAGGTCCAGGCTGCTTACGGCTTTTACCCCATAGAGCCGTTAGATGGTAGCGATCCCCTGGAGTTCATTGTGCACTACCCCTACCCTTGGGACCCTAGCCCTCGGGATGTTTGGGAGGAGTGGTCGATGGTCATAACCACTTCTCGGTTTTTGGACCATATTACTTGGTATGAGGGGGAGTGGCACCTGGTCTGGGGAGAGTTCACCGGCCCTGTGTACCGCATGCTTGACTAGACGTCGGATCTTTAGGAGTTTCTGGGGAATTTGTTTTTGGTGTACATAAATTTTTGTAGCCGTAGTAATGGCTAGGCATAACCAGTGCTTTTAGGTCGAACCCTGTTGGTATTTTGAGCCCGAGAGGCTTCCTATGTATGTATTTTGAAAAAAAATTATGAACCCTGCTTAATGAAGCTTCATCTATTAACATGTCTGAAAGTTGTAAGGTCTGTTGAGTGGTTGTTGTGATGAGGATAACTCCTTTAGCCTGTGCACCTAGAGTGAGGCCTATCGAGGAACGATAGAATTCTCTCTCTAGGTGTGGCGGTAACGCCTCGGATGTACGGGAAGGTAGGTTCGGGGTGTTACAAAGTGGTATCAGAGCCTAGGTTGAACCTTCGGGAATTAGGTCGAAGCCTAGGTTGTGTGGCCTCGTTGTAAGTCTAGGATTGAAATTCGGATAATTCGATTTTCAAAGACCAAGTTTGAGTCAGCCTAAATTTTTCTAAGACTAAGCCTAAGTGTGAGTTCTGGAGCGGAGTTGGAGAACAGGCAGCATAAAAAGGGGGTACCTCATCATCTGTATTCGTGAAATCCCTCGATTCTAGAATGCTTTGATTAATGTTTGTGCATCTTTATGTGCGTTAATCATTGCTTATAATTGTTGTGAGTAAGCATGATAGTATAGTACATTCCTAACTGTTATGCCATAGTTGGGATATCTGGCTGATGAGTATGGCGAAGTGAATGTTAGGAATTGCTGGATAGAGTTTGGGTAGCTGCTATACTAACTGCGTAGCTAACTAACTCCTTAAGAGCTATTATGCTTCAAGAACTAATTTGAAACTGTCGTTTGGTGAAGATGCCGCCTAGACGAAATGTACCTGTCGGTCAGGGCGACGAGATATCGGCAATGGACCGTATGGCTCTCGCAATGGAACAGATGGCTGGATTTATGATGGCTCAACAAGTCCAGAATCAAAGTAACAGACAGCCGCGAGTTGATTTTGCAAAGGCCATAGCGAGCAGGCAGCCACCATACTATGCGGGTGAAGAAGACCCGGTGATCTTAGAAGAATGGATTAGGACATTTGACAAGCTACTCGATGCAGTCAACTGTCCTGCAAATCAGCGAGTATCCTCTGCCGTGTACTATCTGACAAAAGCGGCAGACAACTGGTGGTCAACAGCTGGACCCGACTTGCTGCAAGACCCAGACTTCGGCTGGGAGGAATTCAAGGAAGAATTGAGAGGACAATTCTATACAGAAAGGATCAAGGGAATCAAGTGTGAGGAATTCCTGCGGTTGAAACAAAAGGGAGCGACTGTGCAGGCCTATTATGATCAGTACGTGGAGCTGGTGAGGTTTGCTCAGAACATTGTGCCTGACGAAGCCAGTAAGGCGAGGAGGTTCGTACGTGGACTGGATTGGGCTGTGAGAGGGGCAATTGCACCGTTTATGTGCACTACGCTCAAGGAGGCATATGACAGAGCATCTGACCACTACCAAGTGTACCTGGATCAACAGGAGGTCTACAGCAAGAATAAGAGGAAGGGGGATGATAGACAGGGAAAGTTTAAGTCGGATAACAAGAAAACCAGCCAGGGAAGATTCAATCCGATGCAAGGGGAAAGGAAGGGAGGAATGAATCAGAGGAGAAGTTCAACTTGCCGGAGGTGTGGACGAGATCACCTTGGAGAGAATTGCCAAGGAGAGAAGATCAGGTGCTTTAAGTGCGGGTTCTTGGGGCACAAGTACTACGAGTGCCAAACTAGGATGGACAATCATCGGGACCCCTCGCAGAAAAACAATCAAAGAGGAGGATTCGGTGGGAACACCAGCCAGAGGCCCGCGGAGACGAGAAATGGGGGAGGCAACTCTCAACATGGAAACCGGGGGAGGCCGGCTAATGCAGCTCCAAATCCCACCAACAAAGGGAAAGCACCCGTGGGAGAAAGCAGCACGGCAAACCAGGGCAAGATCTACGTCGTTAACAGCAAGCAAGCTCAGGCTAGCGACGTCGTGACCGGTACATTCCTTATTAACTCAGTACCTGGCTTAGTATTGTTCGATACAGGAGCTACCAATTCGTTTATATCATCTACATTTGCGGATAGATTAAAGCTAAGGCCTACTATTGAGTTAGATTTGAATGTAAGAACTGCCTCGGGAATAGTAGTGGCCTGTAAGGAGGGATATGACAATATCACAATAGAAATAGCGGGATCCAACTGTCCCGGAAACCTCATTCGTTTCGATCTAGAGGGTATCGATGTTATACTAGGAATGGACTGGTTGGACAAACATAAGGCTCAGATAGTATGCAGTGAGCGAAAGGTTGTCCTGCGAGGACCGAAGGGGAGGAGAATATCCTATCGAGGAATGGAAAAGCAACCTGAACCAAGGTTGATGACAATGCAGAGGCTAATGAAGTACGCTCGCAAGGGGTGTGAAGTGTACCTCTGTTTGATGCAAGAAGCTGGAATGGAAGAACCTGAAATAAATCAAATCCCGGTGGTGCGTGAATTTCCCGATGTTTTCCCAGATGACCTCACAGAAATGCCACCGGAGAGGGAAGTGGAATTTACCATCGACCTCGTACTAGGGACCGCACCAGTCTCGAAGGCGCCTTATCGAATGGCACCGAAGGAGATGGAAGAGTTGAAGGTTCAACTGGCAGAGTTATTGGAGAAGGGATTTATTAGGCCAAGTGTGTCACCTTGGGGCGCACCGGTACTGTTTGTGAGGAAAAAGGATGGAAGCCTAAGACTGTGCATTGACTATAGAGAGCTCAATCGAGTCAC
>NC_044923.1:11324935-11326269 GCF_003576645.1 Ipomoea triloba | reverse complement strand
AAACAGGGTCCATTTGAATTGCACTCGGATGGGAGCATGAGATTCAAAGGCAGATGGATCATACCTGCAAGTTGTAAGGAATTAATGAACCAATTAATGAGAGAAGGTCACAACACACCTTACTCTGTTCATCCAGGAGGGGACAAACTGTACAAGGATTTGAGGCAAAATTTCTGGTGGATGGGCATGAAGAAAGATATTGCGGAATTTGTGGCTAAATGCTTAAATTGCCAAAAGGTTAAGGCTGAGAGAAGTAAGCCGAAAGGGTTGCTACAACCATTGGAAGTTCCTCAATGGAAGTGGGATTCAATCTCCATGGACTTTGTGGGAGGATTACCAAGGACAAGAGCTGGAAATGACCAAGTGTGGGTTGTTGTTGATCGGTTAACCAAGACAGCAAGATTTATTCCGATGAACAAAACTTGGTCAATGGATAAAATGGCAAGGGCCTACATCAAGTATGTGGTTAAATATCATAAAATGGCAAGGGCCTACATCAAGTATGTGGTTAAATATCATGGGATGGCAAGGGCCTACATCAAGTATGTGGTTAAATATCATGGGATAGCACGCGATATTATTTCAGACCGAGATTCACGGTTCCTATCGAGATTTTGGGAAGCATTACAGGTAGCCATGGGTACGCAACTCAAGATGAGCACTGCATTACAGGTAGCCATGGGTACGCAACTCAAGATGAGCACTGCCTTTCATGTAGCCATGGGTACGCAACTCAAGATGAGCACTGCCTTTCATCCTGCCACCGATGGTCAAACGGAGCGAACAATCCAAACCTTGGAGGATATGCTCAAAGGTTGTGCACTCGACTTTCAGGGCTCGTGGGATGAACAGTTGGATCTAATTGAATTCTCATACAACAACAGTTATCATGCCACTATAAGAATGGCTCCTTACGAAGCATTATATGGACAGAAGTGCCGAAGTCCACTATGTTGGAGCGACAAGAGTGATGCTGTTATTCTTGGACCTCAGTACTTACAAGAAACCATTGAGGCAATCAAAGTGATTCAGGGGAGAATGAAAATCGCACAAGATCGCCAAAAGTCTTATGCCGATCTAAAGCGACAATCCATAGAGTACCAAGTGGGAGAGAAAGTATTATTGAAAGTCTCACCCACCAAAGGGGTCAAAAGATTTGGAAAGAAAGGAAAACTGAGCCCTCGATTTATAGGACCCTATGAGATTTTAGAAAGAGTGGGAAATCTGGCATACCGATTGGCTCTACCCATCGAGCTGGACCGAGTACATAATGTGTTTCATGTCTCTCAATTGAAACGATATGTGCCTGATGCATCTCATGTACTGGAACCGGA
>NC_044923.1:11226243-11321224 GCF_003576645.1 Ipomoea triloba | reverse complement strand
AAAAAAAATTATGAACCCTGCTTAATGAAGCTTCATCTATTAACATGTCTGAAAGTTGTAAGGTCTGTTGAGTGGTTGTTGTGATGAGGATAACTCCTTTAGCCTGTGCACCTAGAGTGAGGCCTATCGAGGAACGATAGAATTCTCTCTCTAGGTGTGGCGGTAACGCCTCGGATGTACGGGAAGGTAGGTTCGGGGTGTTACAGTTTCCACCACTCAAGCTAATATCTCATCTATTGTTCGGTGGAATTCTTCATGTATTGCTTGAGGTAACTCCTCGGTTGTAGTTGTTGCTTCCTCGTCTTGATTATTTCGATCTTCAATAGGTATACTAGCATCAACAACGTCTCGAGCTGGTTCCTTTGAAACCACTTGATCTCCTACATCTCGAACCCATGGACTGCTCACTCTCTTAGTGACTAGACTATTCGTAGGGCTTCTTGTTGCATAGCTCGGTCCAACCTGAGTGTTGGGATCCACAAATTCTGCTTTAAAGCATGAGAATGCTTGAGCCTTCCTCATCTCCTTCTAGAATTCCTTCTCTATTTGCTAAGGGATTTCAACCCCTTCTTCTACCGGCTTGGCTTTTCCTTTCTCAGCTTCTCTCTCAACCACTTTTTGAAGGTAGATGCGATTAGTCTCATTAATGTTGGTGGCTACTAGAATAGAGGTTGTTCCCAACCATTCGAGAGAGAACTCCTTTACTGGTCTCATTCTCATCAATCCTTCTTCAATGATGTCAAGATTTGACATCCTCCACTTTTTCCAGCTAGTGAACCTTATCAACTTGACAAGAAAATATTCATCAATTTATAGGGCGCTATATCCTCCGGCGTACATGGCCTCTGAATAACTCTGTTCGTCATTTGTTGCGCTAATTGTGTATTGGCTCTAATTTACTATGCAGTGGGATTATCAATGGTTGCTTTATTGTCTTCAGATCTATTAGCATCAACACCAACCTATCTAGCATCGTGAAAACAACCACCGTAACGTTTCCACTCCCCACGTCTGCTACCAAAGTATGTTCTTATGAGATAGGTGGAGATCGAACAGTTACTAGTTCTTCCACTCCTTGGGATACTTCTTATACTCCTCGAACAGTGGTCTCAATAACCTCTCGAATATGTGACTTGGGAACCTCTCAAGACTCGACTGTTCGATCAGTTGTTTCTCCCTAAATAGGTGACAAATCGACTGCTTTTGACCTTTCGGCCTTGTCTTTCTTGGACTATACAGTTGCTTTTGCCTTTAACTTTTCGACTAGCTTCCCTTTTGACTTCTCAGGTAGTGGTTTCTTAGAAACTATTATTAGTTTCTTCTTTGGCTGGCTCTCTCCTACAACTTCTAGCTTTTACTTTACATTAGCCTTCTTAGAAATTTCAACTATAGGCAAGTTGGATGAGCTTTCCTCCACTGTGGCCTTTTTCTTTGTGGGGGTAATACCTTTACCCTTTGGTGCGTGAGGCTTGGTTCTGAAATGGTAGGCATTTCGGTGCGTTGGGACACCATCTCTGAGATGAGCTATGAAAATGGGCTGGATCCGTTCATCCGACCCCGAAGATGGGCTCTAGGGTGCCCAAACACCACTCGGGCTTGGCTACGGAGGCCAGACCCAGGTGCCGCTTTCTGGGTAACTACCTGCTAAGCTAGCACAATCATCTTGGTTCCTTGCTCATCTTAAACACGGATATTCCACTTTGGTCTGGTCATCTATCTTTGGCCGCTTAGACCATCTTCATGGGCTCCAGGATTTGGGCTCTCGGACCCCAAGTCTCCATTCTTTGGCTGGTTCCAATATCTTCATCAAGTGACATGCTCATAGGCGGAATATGAATAATTAATTATATGAATGATTGTATTGTTATAATTAGAGGAAACTATAATAGGAGTCATTATATTATTAGAATTAGAGAACCATTAAAACATGAATTGTTATATTATTGGAATTAGTATAACATTAGAAGTAGTTAGATTTTAGGAATAAAATGTTATAAATAATAGTCTCCATGTATTGTGAATGGACATCTTAAACAATAATATAATCCTTCTATATTTCTCTCTACATTCAATATATATCTCTTTATCTCTTTATTATGTCTCTCTATATATTCAATCCATCTTGCCTCCTTCAAATATTCTATATCCCTCTTGTTCTTCATTTTTATTCTTTTCTTAGTTTTAACATCAATTTGAAGTGGTGCCTGCTTGATACGAGATTGTATCAATCAATCAGCTTGGCTTATATGTGTTCTAGTTGGTGACTTGCCCGAGCATGTGCTGATCGATTGATATAGTAGCTTACAAAATGTACTTTGATAAGCACCAAGAATAGCTCATTTTAGGGGTCATTTAAGGGCTATAATTGTACGGTTTAGTACCCATTTCATAAGAATATCATGCGTTTAGACTCTAATGTGACCAAAACTTCTAACGAGAGTGTGCAAGACGTTTTAAGGTATTTTACAGCCAAACGGAGGACCTAAGGCCGAAACTGAGCAGAAAAAGGAGAAACCATGAAATAGGAGCCTCCCACGCAGCCTCACACGCGTGTGGAGGGGCGTGGAAACATTCCAGTAACTCCCCACGTCCTCCACACGCGTAGCGATAGTCGAAGCCTCAAGGCTCGACGCGTCGAGCCAAGGGCTCGACGCGTCGAGAGTGTGTCGTAGCATTTTCTCGGAAAATCTTGAGGCGTCGAGCCCCTGTCTCGACGCGTCGAGAGCCCTGATCCTAACCTAAAATTCTGCTGCGGGACAAATTACTATGTTGCCCCTATTTTGTTTCCCCTATATAAGGCTCATTATTTCAGACCTTTGGGGGAAGAAGATCAATTAGTTTTAGATAGAAAAATAGAGTAAAATAGATCTAGAGGGTTTTCTCCCCTCTTTGGGGAAAATTCCTTTTTTTCATAGTTTAGATTAGATCTAAGGGCAAGATTGAAGATGGGGATTTCAAGAACAAGGTTGTAAAGATCCCCTTTCTAAGGGTGGTAACCATTCTCTCCATTCTCTAATTTAATACTTGTTTCTTTGTTATTTCCTTTCTTGATCTTGTTTCTTTAGTATGTTAGAGTAGAGTAGAAAGGGGATTGGTGGCCCCAAGGTTAATCTATGTGGATGCTTGATATAAATTGTTAGATTAAATGTGAGCTTTTTGATTGTTGGATGATGATCTTGTGTGGATGATGTTTATTACTGCTTTGTGCCTAAGTGTGCACCTTAGGTAGCAAACTCAAAGGAAGTGAGTGTGTGCGCGATAGCGGCCACTCACGAGTCTCACTCACCCACATCTCCGCTCTTAGTCCGAAAGGACAAGATCCGAGAGGAGTGGTAGACAAAGTGTTCGATGAAATGCCCCAACCGAATGAGGATGTGGGAGTCCAAAGTGTGACGCCACTTGGTGATGTGCCATGAACTCCCTAGTCTAATCCACATCTCTAGCTCACGAAATTATACAAAGATAGACCACATAGAGAAGCCTAAGGTCCCGATCTCCGTCTTTCCATTTATTTTTATCACAACCATTATCAACCTTCCCCTTTTTACCAATGAATCCAACCCTTAGCAAACCTCGTAACTCTTTTCCTTCAACCTCTTAGATGCCAACACACCAATTCGATTCCCATTCGCCATCCTTGAGAGACACGACACTCGGGGAGTCTTGACTCTTCGTTTTACCACTTCACATTCACCCTCACCGAAATACTACACATCATACTTCTTGAATTGTGGTTTGATTATTGAATAGTTGAGGTAATGAGTTTTGTAATATTGAAGTTTAGTTTGGTTCTGGGGCTAACATAAATCATATGGAAGAGGTTTGCTTCCATTCAATGAATTGTTCTTTTGACTCTTAAGGTAGGCCAACACATTGTTATAATGTTTTTCTTTGTTTTCATAAAAATGTTTGTTTAAAGCAAATCCTAATAAATTTGTATAACATCAGCATACTTTAAATCCTTAAAAAGTTAATGTAACAAAAAAAAAATTATATTTTCCATTTTACTCCCTCCATCCCATTTTATGTGTCTGATTTGGTTAACGATAATTGACTGAAATTATTTTTAATTCAATTATTCATAATATTAAGTTTAGTATTAGTATACATAATTTATATATTTAGAAACTACACTACAAATACTATTAAACACAAAAAGTCAAATTTAAAAATGAGTAAAAAATATTAAAGGAAATAAACAAAGAAGAAAGAGTTCCAGTGGACAATGGGTAGAAGGTGAGGCTTTACTTGGTCTGGCTACTGAATATTATTAAGATATTTTCACCACCAGGGGAACGACTTTAACTTCTTCTTTCAATAGCTTCATGTCGAATGTGTCAGATGAAGATATGGAAGAGGTGAAAGATGCGATTTTTTCAATGGCCCGAGATTTCCGGTCCTGATGGTTTTAGCCCAACCTTTTACCAATACTTTTGGAATGAAATTGGCCAAGATGTTTCTCAATTTGTTATTGGATGTGCAAACTCTGGAGTTTTCCCAGAAGGATTAAATGATGCCTATATTACTTTGGTTCCAAAAAAGACAGTACCCATATCAATGGCAGACCTTACGGCCTATTGCGTTATGTAATGTGTCATGCAAATCCTTTCAAACATGTTAGCTAATCGGTTAAAGATTGTTCTAGATGGAATTATCTCTGTTATGTAAAGTGTGTTTGTTTCGGGCCGTTTAATAACAGATAATGTTCTTATTGCCTCGGAAACGGTCCATTTCTTGAATCGTAAGCATGATGGAATCACCAGTTGGAGTACGCTAAAATTGGATATGGCAAAAGCATATGATAAAATGGAATGGGTTTTTTTAAAGATGTAATGAGTTGGTTAGGTTTTGATGGTCGGTGGATTGAGTTTATAATGAGCTGTGTTACCACAGTTCGATATAAGGTAGGAGTTAATGGGGTTTAATTGATTTTATTCATCCTACCCGTGGTCTGAGGCAAGGTGATATTTTTGTCACCATACTTGTTTGTTTTATGTGTCAAGGGGTTATCTTATTTGATTTCGAATGCTGTAAGGAATAAAAGGATTTCGTCGTGTGTTGTAGCCAGAGGGATCTCTGGGATTTCTCATTTATTCTTTGCCGATGATAGCCTGTTATTTTTTAAGGCAACAGCTTATGAAGCAGAAGCTGTTAAATAGTGTTTAATTGACTATGAGCGTATGTCGGGACAAATTAAACTATGAATTTTGGTAAGTCTTACATAGTTTATAGTCGTAATACACATGATTTAATGAGACATTTTGTGGCTAATGTGTTTAATGTGAATCAAGCTGGTAGATTGATAATTATTTGGGACTACCTATGGCTATTGGAAGAAATAAGAGAGTGGTTTTCTCTTATATTGAAACTAATTAAATTGCGCCAAAGGTTAGGGGGTTGGCGGAAGAAGATCCTTTCGAGAGTCTGTAAGGAGATCTTAATTAAAAGTGTGGCCCAAGCTTTGCTAACATATACTATGAGTCTTTATTTCTTACCGATCATTTTGTATGAGCATCTTGAACGAATCATGAATAAATACTAGTGGGAGTCTAGTAACAGTAGTGGCGGTGGAATTTGATGGATGTCATGGCACAGGTTATGTGGCTCTAAAGCTGAAGGTAGTATGGGTTTCAAAAATTTACATAGATTTAATGTGGCTTGTCTGGCTAAACAAGGCTGGAGGTTGTTTACAAATCTATCTTCTTTAAGGGCTAGACTTTACAAGGCTTGTTACTTTCCGCATGGGAAATTTCTATACGCTAATATAGGTGCAAATCCTAGCTATTGCTGGCGGTCAATTATGGCTGGTCAAGAAACCCTTTGAAAAGGTTGCTACAGACATATTGGGAACGGGATGTCAACGAAGGTCTGGCATCATCCATGGCTTCCAGATATTGATGACCCTTATATTCACTCCCCAATCCTGAATCAGAGTGCAAACTTAAAAGTGAGCTCCCTTATCAACCTAATGACGGAGGATTGGGATTATAATGTGTTGAATGCTATGTTTGTGGCTCGCAATGTTGCTTTAATTAAGAAGATCCTAGTGTCTGTACAATTCAATGATCATTGGAGTTTGAGAGGGGACATTCGCGGTACTTATACTATTAAAGGTGGATATCGGGCAACTCTTGATGCTAACTCTCAAGCCTAGAATACTACTGTCCATTAGAATGCAATTTGGAATCTAAAATTGCCTCCAAATTGTTAGGAACCCCGAACTATTAATTTTGATGATACCAAAGACCCGAGGAGACCCCCCCAATCATTGCTTTGTCTTTTAGTGTTTAGAAGGATGAATCCTTGTCTAGTATTAGTTGTTAGACGAGTCCTTATATTTCAAGAGTACCTTCATATCATTTCAAACAAGACTTCGAGTGAAAAAATTCAAGCCGAAGACTTGAAGACACGAAGACTTGAAGACACGAAGACACAAAGACTGAAGACTATGAAAGTTTAGGCCGAAGAATGGAAGGGTCGAACCATTGAAACCAAACAAACAAAGTTGATTGATTCGAGGAGATGATGAAAGAATGATAAGGTCAATCATTCTCACGAGTACCAAAGGCACTAGACATTCTCTGAGACTTGTCTTGTCAATTGCCTTGAGGTTGGGTATAACCTGAATGTCAAAATGGATCCTAGGTAACGATCCCAAGGACCATTAAATGATTGTCTCTTTATGAGAGACAAAAGACAAATTGTCTTTGTACTAAAGTGGACAAACGACTAGAAAGTACTGACATTCTCAAAAGGCCAAAAATTACCCATTGGATATTACACACTGGCTAATAGGCGTTTGAATTTCAGGTTCCCTCCAACGGATATGAAAATTCACACCTATAAATACCCTTGTTCCTTCTCTTTTGGACAAGGTTGAAAAAGTGAAAAAGGCATTAGCAAGCAAAATATTTTCAGTTTGCAAAAACATTTAAAAGCTCAAAATCACGATCCATATTAAAAAGAGATCTTGTGAAGCTCAAGTGTTGAATCAAGAAGATCAATCACAAGACTCTCAAGTTGGAGAAACACTTTCAACCATTTCAACCCATCTCTACTTGGAGAAGTAGAAAGAGGCAGAGTAGACTTTGAAGAAGTTGAAAAACCTAACCTAACGTGACTGCCGGGCTTAGTGATCAAAAGAGCACGTTGTAGAGGAGATTTTGTACTATTAAGGAGAAAATAGTACAAACCTTCACAAGTTGTGAAGAAGAGTGGAGTAGGCTTCGTTAACAGCCGAACCACTATAAAAACTCTCTCTCTTTCTCTCTCTCTCTATTTTATTTTACGTACTGCATTGCATATCACACTCAAACCTCATTTTCATAAGATAAAGTTTTGTGCAAAGTGAACTTAAAATTTGATAGAATCTCTCTTATCCGCTGCGTTTATCTTTGATCAAGTTCATTCCTCTCAAGGGTTTAATCTTGCAAAAAGTTTTTAAAAATTCCTGTGAGTCTATTCAACCCCCCTCCTTCTAGACTCACATCATTTCAACCGGGACCAACATGTTAAGAACTTTGTGTGGCGGTGTGCTCAGATGATCCTTCCAACGTTGATTGCCATTGCGGGTAGACATGTGGAGGTTGATACTCTATGGCCCTTGTGTTGACAGTTCCTTGAGACAGTTAAGCATATTTTCAGTGGATGCATGCAGGTGGTGTCCTTGTGGCAGGATTTTATTGCGGATTTTTTGCCAAGCGTGGATGTGGATTTTGCTACTTGTCTCTTCGCTCTAACTCAGGACAATAAGGAGACTAAGGGTGTGTTTGGTTGACAGGTTTTGATATAAGGTATGGGTATCAAAGTGATTGTTATTGTTTGGTTGGCAGGTTTTTAGAACACTACTATGGGTTTGGAATACCCCATTAATTGAAAAACTCATACGCTTATTAAATAAGGGTTTCATTTCCCTTCTTCATTTCTTCCCCAACTATTAATAATCATTCTCATTCCACCCTACTATCAAACATGCAAGATACTTCCACCAAAACTCATTACCCTTACCAAGTATTTGATACCCATACCGATTCTGATTCCCCTGTGCGAACCAAACACATCCTAAGCTAAGGTTGGTGGCGATTTGCTGGTCAATCTAGAAGGAAAGAAATGATATCATCTGTAATAATCAATCTTGGAATGCTGATCGGACGAGGTACGCGTCAACTCGATTATTTCATGAATGGTGTGATGCTTTGCATGATGGGAGTGGTGCTGTGGATTCTACCATTCCTGCCGATAATACGACTTCAGTTACTGAAGGAATAGTTTTGGTTTATGTTGACGCAGCTGCGTACCTAAATACTGGCCAAGCTTTTTTTGGTGTTTTAATAAAAAATAGATCTGGCGAATATATTGCAGCAAAAAATGGGCTTGTGCGATGTCTGGATGATCCTCATTTGGCAGAGGCAATTGCGGTAAAGGAGGCACTTTATGGACTAAAGAAATGGGTTTCACCAAGGTGATAATTCACACTAATTGTCAAATGGTTTGTAGTAGGATTAATAGCGTTCTACCTGATTACTCTTTAGCTAGTTGTGTGATCAACGATTGACGTAATTTTCAATGACACTTTGAAACAATGTCTTTTAGATTTCTATCTAGATCAGCGAAGAAGCTGGTTCACGATTTAACGAGAGGTGCTTGTTCTCAACCTAGTCCTTCTTGTTGGCTTTCTTATTTTCCTTCTTGTATTGGACATTTGCTTTAATAAATCGTTGGCAGTTTTCTTTTATATATATATATACACACACACACATATATGAATTGGACTGTTCAAGAGAGTCACCGACAACGGTAATGGTGGCAGGCAGACATGGGTGGCTACCATCGGTGAAACCCATTAGATTTTGTCCATGCAAAAAGGTTATTAATTGAGTTCTCCATAATAAAAAAAAAATTATTGGTGGTCAGCTTGATACTAACAAAATGGTGAGCAATGGAAAGGGAATTCATAGCAGGATGAAACACCAACATCTGAGACGGTCCGTTCTGAGGAACCAACAGACCTGTCATTCACAAAAGAAAGATGAGCCATGACGAAAATCCTAACAGGAACATAAATCATGACTAGCTAATACCAGATGAGAACTGAATATTCTGGATTGATCACAGAGTCACACAATACAACAGAATAAATACAATACAATACAAAATTACTGATAGACTGAAATACAGAGATCCAGTATAACTAAAATACAAAAGTCCTAATGCTCATAAAAGTACAAACTACAATTTAAAATTAAGATAAACAAATATAATGGTGCGAAATTTGAAATAGACCCTAGCTATAATAATACAAATAAAGAGATGAGACCAAACTACCAAAGGAGGAAAAGTCAAGGAAAGTGAAGGAAATTGGTGGACTTGTACTAGTAATAGTGTATGAATACTGGTACTAGTAGTAGTTGCCAATAAATACTTTCCCGAACTTCAAAAACAGTACATCCCACTACTAAAACGTGCAATTACAGTACCAAAAAGTAATTAAGCGATAATGTTCGTTTCTTAAAGAAATAGTCAAACCCCATTTTAGATAATGATGTATCATTAGCCGCTAAGCACATTTCAGTTTCCAAACGCGGAGTTGGAAGGATAAGCATAGGGCGCCGCCATTATGCACCTGTCAAATTTCAACAAACACGTTTTAGTGTCTCCTTATACATAAATACATAATAATACATAGGGTCACACTTGTGTGAGATCATCTCACGAATCCTTATTCGTGAGACGGGTCGGGTCGGGTCAAGGCACCATGCAAATGTCACACTTATATGTGCAAATGTCATACCTATATGTTCAAATATAACACTAATTAAGAATACAATTTTTGTTACTTATTAGAGAAAAAGTAATAAATTTTTCATAATAAGTAATGTTGACAAGTGCCCCACACTTATGAGAGCAAATATAATACTTTTGTGGAAAAATGTAATACTTTTAAATCGAAATGTAAAAGTATTGTATTTTCCCATAAAAGTATTACATTTATCCTTATAAGTAACAAAAATTTTATTCCTGATTAGTATTACATTTGAGCATATAAGTATGACATTTGTACATATAAGTGTTACATTTGCATCTTAACCCGACCCGACCCGACCCGTCTCATGGTGAGACGGTCTCACACAAGTTTTTGCCCCATACATATATATGTGAGACGGTCTCACACAAGTTTTTGCCCCATACATATATATCTGCGTGGAGAAAATTTTATAATCATAAAATCATCATACATCTTTACAAAAAGAAAATAGTTGTATTTTTTTTTATAAATAATTATCATTTTATTTATAAAATTAAATGTCACTACCTTTTATATTTATAATAATATGCATGAATCTTTTTGGCATTGTAGAATTTTTTATATATAAATCATAATAGAAATGAAAAATGTTAAACTTTCTTTGTAAAACTATCTCCTATATTAAGCTCTTGATTGGATATTATATATAAGACTTTAAAAAAGAATTGTTTTCTTTAATAAAAAAAAAAAGATGCAAAGACTCTTATGAACATATACTACATTCTAAGTGTTTTCCTCGTTTTGTTTCAGTAGATTGTGAAATAGTACTCAGGGTGTGTTTGATTCGCACATGAGAATCGGAATCGGTATGAGTATCAAATACTTGGTAAGGGTAATGGATTTTGGTGAAAGTATTTTGCATGTTTGATAGTATGGTGGAATGAGAATGATTATTAATAGTTGAGGAAGAAATGAGGAAGGAAAATGAAATATTTCATTAGGGTATGAGTTTTTCAACTAATGGATATTCCAAACACATAGTAGTATTCTAAAAACCTATTAACCAAACAATAAGAATCACTTTGATACCCATACCTTATGCCTAAACCCACCAACCAAACACACCTTCAATATTTAAATGAATAAAAGCGAAATAAGTTCTATAACGCCTGTCGGGTTATCAGTACTATGAGCACGCCACTTGCACTTCTTTTTTTTTTTTTTTTTTCTTTTGAGAAAAACGTGATTTTCTAAATGAAGTTTCTGACTTCTTTTTTCTTTTCTTTTCTTGGAAGTAATGGAGGTGGTCGACATAGATTAGTCAAGTAGGAAATGGAGGTCAATTTTGGCATCCTTCTAAGCCAAGACGAATGGTATGCTTATTTCTACAGAATTCTGTATCGTTTAACAAAATTTTATCTAATTAATTAAAATTGAAGCCTATGACTAGTATAAAATTTTATACAAAAATTTAAAATATTGATATTTTTATACAAAAATTTAAGAAAATGATATTTTTATTCTTCAATTATATCATGGCCATTTTTCATTCCCAGTTATTTACGAATTGAAGTAACTTTATATTTCCAAATGTCCATGAAGTGATTATTTTAACCTAACATTTAACGAACTCAAGAACATAAAAAATTATTTCACAAATAATTGAAATTTGAAAAGCAACAAAGTTTATTATGAAACTGAAAATGTTAATTTTTTTTTCTTAATTTATAGATGAAAAGTGCTTTTTCTAATTTATTTGTTCATAACAAAAAAAAAAAGTAGAAAATCCTTCATTAATAGCGAAGGATGCAAGTAAGTGACCTGATTTATTAGGTGAATAGGTGCGACATTGTTTTGGTAAAACCGTTGAATTGGATAATGTAACGAGAAACATGTGGTACATTTGATGTTGACCAAATTATGGCTGAAATCAAATGTGGACCAGCTAGTATATAAGAATTAAGAAAATTCTACACAACTTAAAATAGTGATGTCTCTTCATTTCGTTTTATTGTAATATTTTAATTTGGATATTATATATTTTATTTTGACGATATATCTTCTTTAATTTTTGTACTATTTTAAAATATAAATTATAGAAAAATTATATACCTAACTTACCAAGTAGTAAGAATGTTAGTATATTATACCATTATATAACTTCCATTATATTTTCTAACTATTATTACCATTCCATAATGTCATATATTTAATATTAGATATTGATTTTTTTGCATCGCGCATAAAAATACTAATATATAATAGTATCTATATACTAGTATTTTTTATTCACGATTCAATATAAATATCTAAAATCTAAACATATCTAAAATTTTAAACTATTCAAATATAATTATCAATAATATGCATAAAATTGATATAAAGGAGTAATAACGTAACATATAATACAAACCTCTCTTTCCGCTTGAGTAAAAACCTTTGCAGTGACATCCTTCTGTGTAATGGCATATCTGCAATCATAATCCACAACAACAATAAGAAGAAGTATCTTATTTGATTTTGAAAAAAAAA
Organism: Ipomoea triloba; assembly: GCF_003576645.1. Taxonomy (NCBI): domain Eukaryota; kingdom Viridiplantae; phylum Streptophyta; class Magnoliopsida; order Solanales; family Convolvulaceae; genus Ipomoea; species Ipomoea triloba. The sequence continues at coordinate 11,308,947 of NC_044923.1, read as the reverse complement.
AAAAAAAGTATCTTATTTAAATCTCACGGAATCCCAAGCATTTTAGTTATAATTTCTATGGATTAATTTAGCAACATAAATACATAATTGTATTTACTCCTCCCGTCATTCTTTAAATGCACTCTTAATAATTTCTAATACGGATGTGATATTATATTTTCTAATGTATATCCAACACAAATATTGAAAAAAAAAATATTTAAAAAAAAAAAAGAAAAAAAAAAAGAGAAGCTTGATTACCTCCGCTAAGCTTATCCACGCCGATGGAATGAGCGGAGTCTGAAGTTTGGGAGATGCCTTCATGAGCAAGTCTCAGAATATTCTCCGCCTACACAATTTTTTTCTACTTTAATTATCAAACAGAACTTTGCAAAAACATATAAAGATAAATAAAGATAAAAAAGAGAGAAAACAACAATTTTAGTTATCATATAATCACTTCATTTCCTTTGTTAAGTCTCTTAGAGGCGATCATATTTTTTATTGCCTTTTTGAGACTTGATATTTTGGTGTCCTCAAACGGATGAAAATTATAAAATTTGTTAGTATTTATTTTGTTGCAAGATCATAGAACATTTATTTATATTGTTAAAAAATACCTGGAGCGGATGGACGTCAAAAACGGCGACAGTTCCATTGTAGAAAACAGTCAAGGGAGTAGACTCCATGGAAGGAGAGAGAAGCTGATCCTCCTTGGAAGAAGGTGAAGAAAGATAGGAGGAGGGCTTTGGAGCAGCCAAATCACTGGTGGATGCACAACTGGCGGAGGCAGTAGCAATCACATTCTTAAGAAGCTCCGGATTAATTTTTGAAATGGCTGCAAGCAAGCAAGCAAGAGAAAAATGAAATCAAAAACTATTTCAATCCGATCAACCGGAGAAGCTTAGAAAGAGATCGAAATGCAGCTAGCGATGGAAGCTACTATGCGAGTTTCAGACGGAAAAATAAATATGTGCGAACTAACCACGGAAGCTTCTCCGGCGATCGAAGAGCTTGGAAGGCGGAGGAGGCTTTGCGGCGGCCTCTTTCTCCAGACGGAAGAAATCGAGTTCCACGGGCGCTGCTGCAGATGATCTCGACATTGCGAGAGAGATGAAATCGGATTTCAGATTTCTGCGGAGAGAGCGGTTGAGAATTTTGAGGGAGAAATAGGATGAAGATGAATTATTTATCTATCTCGCGTTAAGGCCGGGTTGGCGCCAGGGGCAGGACAAGAAAGAAAATTTCCCCTGTTTGAGGTTATATAAATATTATATAAATATAATAATATACATATGAAAAATGCTGAGGACCCAATAAAGAATATATATATTCCCGTCATGCATTTAAGTAAAACTAAAAAAATAAAATAAATGATATTTTTGGTTTCATTATTAGAGTACATATTCCCATCATCCATAAAACAAATATAAGATGCATTGAAGTGTAAAGAATACGGAGTATCTTTTATTTGCATTGAGTCTTGTGGACCAATAACTCACTATCAATTGTTATATTGAGAATCAGGTTTCCCCACACATATCAGTATTTATACCGTGTACCACGGTCCACAATGCATTGTTAACCATGTGTCATGACTGATACTGCAGTTGTGTTGAACTGACTGTAGTTGTGCAGTTGTGTTGAACTGATACTGTAGTTGTGCTGATGCATTGTTAACCATGTGTCATGACTGATACTGCAGTTGTGTTGAACTGACTGTAGTTGTGCAGTTGTGTTGAACTGATACTGTAGTTGTGCTGATACTGTAGTTGTGCAGTTGTGTTGAACTGATACTGTAGTTATGTTGAACGGATATTGCAGTTGTGTTGAAAGGGAACTGTAGTTGCCCGTCTAGAACTGCAGTTGTATTGAACGGATGAACGGCGCAATTACAGTTTTTCTTTCAACACAACTCCAGTATCACCATGGTCCATAGTATAATTTGCGCACACATATAGTCGCTATTTAGTAAAATAGTTTTTTTTTTTTTGAATACTACTAACTCTATTACAATGCAGTATCTGTTCATAACTACTTTCTCAACCTATTGAAGCACAAGAGTCAGTATTGTCTCCACTGAGACTCGAACCCACCACCTCCCGTATAAAAGAAAGGGTTTGATGCCACTGGACTACAAGATCCTTGGCAGTAAAATAGTTAGTCTATTAATTAATTTAACTTATTTGATCACTATTGGTTAATCTACACTATTACAGAAAGACCTTCTTCTTCTCTCTCTTCCTCTATCTCTCATCCAAGTCATATATTATTCTAGCATAAACCAACAAATAACCCTTGATAAGACTGTTCTTAGCCTTCTTAATTGGTTTGGCCAATCAACTGACTGGAGTTACAAAGCAGGATTTACCTATGTAAACCCTTGATTTCCTTCATCATATTATTTGAATTACAAAAATAAATGTGACATATAACCTATATAATATAATATGCATGGGACAATCTCACAATCTCACAATCTCAATGGAGTTTGTTAATTTGTTGGTTTGATAATTTGGGATTCCAAATTTAACTTATAGTGAGAGCGATTATTTATTAACTTTTTTTATTTAACTAATCAGCTTACTAAATTTACGAGCTGATTAGATTTACTCTATATATACCTTAGTTTCACTTGTCATTATAAATATAATAGGCATTATTAAAACGTGACATTTTGGAAGATATTCCAGTTGAAGCTTGCGCTAGTGGGATGGTGGGATCCAAGGCGTTGGCTAGGCAAACACGCAATCCCACAAGAAGAAGGTTTTCTGTAGTGGATTGAGGGGGCCAAAACAATCTTTCACCTAATTTAGGGAGACCAAACAAAAAAAAATTATTATTCCTACCTGTCACCTACTGATCGATGATTTTTAGATGTGTATTTTCTTTTTGCTTTTTTTTTTTTTGGAAGATTAGATGTGTATTTTCTATGTTTATATTGATTATTACCGACATTTTGATTTGAGAAATATTAAAGAATATTGATGAAGGTAATAATCTTACTGGAAAGTAATTTTGAGTAAGTAAACAGACCAGTAGTAATTTTGAGTGCAAGATTTTGCATGTCCTCTATTTGCTATAGTGGTTAAAGTATTTTGTTATAGTGGTTAAAGTATTTATACAAGCTAATGTGTAATTAATTAAGTCTAATAAGTGCAAGGACTTCATACTCAATGCCCATAATTAGTGCAGCGTTTTTCGTAACATGTGCAATAGTTCTGTGTTAAGTGCAATGATCTCACCTGCTCTTACTCAGCTCCCGACCATTGATCCTCAACCATGGATGGCTGAGAGTAGATCTCTGTGGGTATCAATTCGGTAATAACACTACCGAATTTACAAATGTTTTAATTATTAACCGAACCAAAATTTCTATTTCGAAATTAACTAAACAGAATTTTTTTTGTTAATCGCTTGGTTAACCAATTAATGGAATGAAAATATTTTAGTTTAATTTTTAAAAAACATTGAAATTTATAAATAAAATTTTTTTTATTCATACTTTCACACAATAAAATAGTCATTTATCAATATATAACTTATAAAAAAATTTAAGAAATAGTGTAATAGTATGATTTATGAATTATAAAAAATTAAAAGATATATAAGCACGTAATTTGGTTAATTCAGTTAACTGTACTTTTGAACCAAATTAATCATTAATCGAAATTCTAAAAATCTTTAATCATTAACCGAACCAAAATATTTTTGTTAAAAAACGGTTAACTGAATTTTTTCGATTCGTTCGGTTAATCGTGTTGTTACCAAATTGTGCACGCCCCTACCTATTTTATTTTATTTTATTTTCTTCTTTTCTACTTTTCTCGTTTTGTTTTTGTTTTTTGATTTTGCTTATTATAAATTATTTATTTATGTTTTTCCCTTTATATTTATTTATTTATTCAATATTGCACCTATAGGGACTACGACTTGAGTAGACCGAGCTCGGTAGTCAAACAAAGCTCAACCCCATTGCCCTTACTCTATTTGTTTGTGTTTTTTTAAACCCCACTTTTATGATTTATGCCAAAGAAAATCACAAAATTCTAACTGAAATTGTCATGATTTTGAATTTCGGTACATGCGCGGTGACAGGGTAATTGGGTACCCGACCCGGAACCATTGGCATGACCTACTACCCAAGACACCTCACTCCTCAGCATCAAAGCGCAACGGTCCAACTCCTCAGCATTGATGACCAACGTTCAGCTCCTCAGCATTGATGACCAACGTTCAGCTCCTCAGCATTGATGACCAACGTTCAGCTCCTCAGCATTGATGATCCTCAGCATTCAGCTTCTCAGGCATTGATGACCAACGTTCAGCTCCTCAGCATTGATGATCTTCAGCATTCAGCTCCTCAAGCATTGATGCCCAACGTTCAACTCCTCAGCATTGATGTCCAACGTTCAACCAACGTTCAACTCCTCATTAATGCTCCGTTACTAAGCTGAGAGGGATAAAAAGACTCACGACCACATAGTGAGGGACGACACTTCTTACCACACTTGAACTTAGACAAAACAACACTGAACTCAATTGTACACTGAGCACTGCACTCAATATTGTACTCAAATACCAAAACACTATATCAACATTATATTCAAATAGTACTCAAATACATACCGATAACATTATTACCGCCATTGGTGCTTTCATTGAGAGCCGAGATCAGATCTCAAGCTAAAATCACAAAATCAAAAAACCACTTAGTTCATCTCATCACTATCAATGGTTATGCATCCCGGATCCAGCAGCTCTCATGGTTCTCATCGAGTGAACAATGGTCACCCCTCGGGTGATCTTCGTAAATAACTCAACAGTAACCACATGGGAGATCGCCGCAATGGTGATCTCCGTAGCCAACTCAACAACAACCACGAGCACTTCCTCCTCAAGTGCATCCGTCTCCTTCACTTGTGTGTTCACCTCTTGTAAGCAGTGGCGTTACCCAGTGAACGCTGCTCCCATCCAAGTAGTGGACTTACAAGCAGTGGCGTTATCAAGTGAACACTACTCCCATCCAAGCCGTGGACTTCCAAGCAGTAGCGCTTCCTTCTCAAGTGCGTCTGCCTCCTTCACTTGTGCGTTCACCTCTTGTGAGCAGTGGCGTTACCCAGTGAACGCTGCTCCCATCCAAGTAGTGGACTTACAAGTAGTGGCATTACCGAGTGAACGCGGCTCCCATCCAAGCCGTGGACTTCCTCAAGCGGTGAGTGGCGTCACCTCATCAAGTAGCGCTGCTCCTCAAGTAGCGTCACCTCATCAAGTGACGCTGCTCCTCAAGCGGGCGTCACCTCATCAAGTGGCGCTGCTCCTCAAGCAGCGTCACCTCATCAAACGGGCGAGGTCACCACCTCAATCACATTAAGCGTTACCTCCTCGAGCAACGTCAACACCTCAAGCGGCCTCATCAAGTGGCGCTGCTCCTCGAGCAGCGTCAACTCATCAAGCGGGTGTCTCCTCATCAAACTGGTGTCACCTCATCAAGTGGCGCTACATGGGGTGTCACCTCATCAAGCTGGTGCGTCACCTCATCAAGCGGGTGTCACCTCATCAAACTGGTGTCACCTCATCAAGCTCCTGCACTTGTGCACTCGCACGCCTCCTGCACTTGTGCACTCGCATCCTCCACTGGTGCATCCGTCTCCTCAAGTGCGTCTATCGCCTCCACTGGTGCATCCGCCTCCTGCACTTGTACATCTGCCTCCTTCACTTGTGCGTTCACCTCCATAAGCAAAAGGACTTAGTAGTTGGTCATGGTCTGCCCTGATCAATTTTGTTAAAAAAAAAATAATAAAAAATCTAAGCTCTAATCCCTTAGGGCCGGCACGAGATTCGATCTCGCTAGCTATCTAATGGGAGAGTGTTTTTCTAAGCCCAGCCAAGGGCTTGAATTTAAAAAACACCACACTCTAATCCCTTAAGGCCAGCACGAGATCTGATATCGCTAGCTACCTGACGGGAGAGCCGACCTCGGAGGGTGTTTTCTGGGTAAAGCTTAAGGCTTTGCTACGAAAACACCACACTCTAGTCCCTTAGGGCCGGCACGAGATCCGATCTCGCTAGCTACCTGACGGGAGAGCTGACCTTTGACCGAACCTACGGATGGTCGAAGTGAACTCACGCAAGAGCCCTGAGCAAAAAAAAAAAAAAAAAAAAAAAAAAAAAAAAAAAAAAACCAAAACCGTGACCTCGGCCCAACGCCGAGGTCATGCCCATCGTGACCTTGGCCCAGCGCCGAGGTCATGCCCATCGTGACCTCGGCCCAGCGCCGAGGTCACGCCCCGTCCATCGTGACCTCGGCCCAGCGCCGAGGTCACGCCAGACCTGGCCTCGTGCCGAGGACGCAACTAAAGAAAACAAAAAAAAATCACATGTCATTACTCCCAAACCACCTCTACTACTCTCGTTGGCTAGGGAGTGGGGGGACTGGTGACAGGAGAATTGGGCATCAGCATTGATCCAAACCATCAGCAGCTCAGCATCAATGCTCAAACGGCAACATACCAAATTTTCAGCACAAGTGCCAAGCTACTACTCCCTAGCTACCTCAACCATTCTCGCCAGCTAGGGAGTGGGGGGCTGGTGATAGGGTAATTGGGTACCCGACCCGGAACCATTGGCATAACCTACTACCCAAGACACCTCACTCCTCAGCATCAATGCGCAACAGTCCAACTCCTCAGCATTAATGACCAACGTTCAGCTCCTCAGCATTGATGATCCTCAGCATTCAGCTCCTCAAGCATTGATGACTAACGTTCAGCTCCTCAGCATTGATGATCCTCAGCATTCAGCTCCTCAAGCATTGATGCCCAACGTTCAACTCCTCAGCATTGATGTCCAACGTTCAACCAACGTTCAACTCCTCATTAATGCTCCGTTACTAAGCTGAAAGGGATAAAAAGACTCACGACCACATAGTGAGGGACGACACTTCTTAGCATCAATGCGCAACAGTCCAACTCCTCAGCATTGATGACCAACGTTCAGCTCCTCAGCATTGATGATCCTCAGCATTCAGCTCCTCAAGCATTGATGACCAACGTTCAGCTCCTCAGCATTGATGATCCTCAGCATTCAGCTCTTCAAGCATTGATGCCCAACATTCAACTCCTCAGCATTGATGTCCAACGTTCAACCAACGTTCAACTCCTCATTAATGCTCCGTTACTAAGCTGAAAGGGATAAAAAGACTCACGACCACATAGTGAGGGACGATACTTCTTACCACACTTGAACTTAGACAAAACAACACTGAACTCAATTGTACACTGAGCACTGCACTCAATATTGTACTCAAATACCAAAACACTGTATCAACATTATATTCAAATAGTACTCAAATACATACCGGTAACATTATTACCGTCACGCGGCATTGATCTAATCGAGCAAACCTCTTAGTGTTTCTCAATGAAGAACCCAATACTCATTGGAAAACGGTAGAAGTCAGACCCTTCAACTCCATTAGAGTTGAGCGCAATAGTGAACCCCTAATCAACACTTTTAGTGTTCTCGTAGCTAAAGGACCACTACTTCTGTCGGATGGGAGACATAAACCATTTTTGTTAAGACTTGAAACTTGGCTTACCATTTATCTATGAACTTTCACCCCTCCTAATCTGCCAGCACAAGGATTCTGTAAATAAAAATTAAAATGGTGTATTTTATTTTTGAATGACAAGATTAATCTTGCCATCAATAGTTACACAAATTTTATTGTGGATCTTCCCTTTCTTAGTGGATGATTTTATTCTTACATTGTGTGGGCTACTCCTCTAGTTCTTTTTCCCCTTCCTCCATCATATAATTGCACTCTCTTTTTCGTGCCAGAAATGGATGGCTCAGGGCCTTCGCCCTTTCGGTGCACATTTTTGGGTTAACCTTGTTGTTGATGTTGTTGTTACCTTGGCAACTTCTCAAATTGGCTAAAATATCCCCTTTGAATGAGCTCATCTATCTATCTCTTTAGAACGTTATACTCGTCAATATCGTGACCCAAACTACTAGTGGAAGTGGCAATATTTAGTTTGGTCTACCTTAGGGAAGACTTTCGTGCATTACTCTAGAAATTACATTGTCCCCATCTCTTTGGTTTGGTCCAAGATTATGCTAACGCGATGGGATAAGTGGAGTCAAATGGCATAAGGGGACGAAGCTGGGTCTTTTTGAAAACTAGTCTCTACCTCCCTACTTTGCTGGGCCCGAGCTACACACTTGGTGTGTTGGACTCATTTTCTTAGACTTTCTTCTTCTGTTACTTTCCTCATCTTCTCTCTTCTTCTTATCGACTTCCTTCGCTTATTCATAATGGTTGGTCATCCTCATCAACTCATCGTAAGACCGAGGAGGTCTAGTGTTCAAGTGTTTGTAGAATTCTACTAACCTTAGAGTCTAGGGGAAATTAAAACTACTGCCTTCTCATTGAAATCATACACATTGTTCACTTTTTTCTTCCATCTAGTTATAAAATCCCTTGTACTCTCTCCTTTAGTTTGTTTCGTAGTGCACAAATAAGAAAAATGCTTTTTGCGGTGAATCTCATTAGAGAAATATGTGAAGAAGGTTTTTGAGGCCCCGATGTAGCCATAATAGCAGGAAGCCTAAAGTTTTTGGGGAAGGATGTATCCATTATACCTAGAGTAAATTGTGTTGGCATCCTAACTTCAAGTTCGTGTGATTGTTACTTTTTTTTTTTTGAGTACTAGTGACTCTGTTACAATGTAGTATCTGTTAATAGCTACTTTCTCAACCTACTGAAGCACAACGAGTCAACAGTTGCCTCCACTGAGGCTCGAACCCACTCCCATTATCCATGTGGAAGTGTTAACTGTGATTGTTACTTGGTTTCCACTCTATTCTCTAATTCTTCAATCTTCTTCCGGCTTGCGCCGAGCTGGCCCACCCAATTCACTTACTTTTTCTGAGTGTTGGGAATGTTTGCCCCTATCTAACGCCTATCTGGCTTGGTTTTGGTCTAGTCCTTGGTTAATAACCCCTCGACCCTTAGATGTGGCCCCAACCTTTCTTGAGCAGGCACCCATTCACCCAACCACTCCAATATAGACTTGGAACCGGCTTGTCATCCAGCATGCCCAACCCCTTCACACCCTCTTTCCTCATCTTTCTACCATAGTCCTAGCCCTTGACCCATCTTCTTTGGGAGCGACATCGAGTTTTTAGGCAGTCACTCGTTGCGCCTATTGTTCCTCGTCGTTGGTTCTTTCTCATTGTGGTGACATCACCTCCACTTCATCCTAGGCTGGTTGCAGGGGAACCAGATTCTGCATCCCTGCCACCAATTAAGTGGGTCAGTGTCACTACTACCTGCTGAATGCAGCGGACACTTGCCTAAAGGTCCACAGACGGAACTGGTGCTCTGAGCCATTGCTGCCCTTTGCCACAACTTTTGTTGAGTTGGTCGCGAAGATTAGGGCTAGCATTGTAGGGCTGTCGAGTTTATTGATTGGGATTAATCAATTTTTTACTTTTTTTATCAGTTTCGCCAGAACCCTAAACCTTGGGTTGTCGGGCTTATCAGGTGGGTTGAACCGTTGAACTAAAATTAAAAAATGATATTGGATACCTACATTCAATGGAGTGGGGGTGAGTTTTGAAAAAATACCAACGACGTTAATGGATTGGGATTTACTTCATGACATGTAAAATGTAAATGATACAAGCCACCTTATTTAATTTTATCAGTAGGGATAACAATTGGGCTAGTCTGTTTGGTTTCAATTTTGGGCTAGCCCTGTCAGGATTCGAGATGCCGGAATTATCGGTTCAGGCTAATCATTTTTGTTGTGCGTTGACGGAGTTCAGCCCCTGCTCGATTCGAGACGTTGCATTGTGGTTTATTATAGAGGGATGTGGTTAAATGGTTAATGTCCACTTAATACCTATCACCAATTGTTTTTAAGTAGGATATGATAACCAGATAGCCAAAGAACTTTGTGGTTAAGTGTGTTGGACTTACAATAGTCACAAAACGGGTGACCCACTGGAAAGTGAGCATAGTGCAGCGCTCAGATCCAACAATTTTTGTGTGCTCAACTAAAACTTTTGACATTTTCAAATTAACATTCTAAACTTTCAGTTTTAAATTTTTTCTTATTTTTTTTAGTACAAATTTTTTCTTATTTATTTTCATAAAAAATATTTTGTTTTGTAATATATTTATTAAAATTTTATTTAAAAATTTAATAAAAAAAATACTAAAGATGAGCTTATCTATAAAAATCCATGTCTGTTATGTTCCACCTTACTTCTATAACAAAGAATAACCTTATGTGGCTTGGGCTACCAGTCTAGCATGTACGACTCATTGTGCTTATCGGGCTAAAATATTTTGGGGCTAACCATAAATTTTTTTTTTTATTTTATCGAACCAACCCATTTTATCGGGTGACCCTCAAGATATTCGCTTCCCAATCCGATGTGGATATTGCCATCAAGGTCATGGATTCGCGTTCTCTCCAAGGCGAGAGAGAGTTCGAGAACGAGCTACTCTTCGACGAAAAAATTGACTCAAAGTATATCGTCTCCATCATCGACTTCTCATTCGATCAGCGGGGCCGTGTGATGCTTGTAAAGGGCTTGAACATTTGCATCATTCTTGTGACCCTTCGGTGATCCACAGGGATATTAAGCCTAGTAATATACTGTTAGATGCTAATTTTAATGCCAAAATTGGGGATTTTAGTTTGGCCAGGTTGAAAACAGAGGATCATGTTGAAATATGAGGTGAAAAAGGGTCAGTAGTTGAGGAAACGAAGAGAGTGACCACAATCAATGGGTTTGAGGATTTTCACGGAGGATTTGGAGCAATCCCCAGAAAGCTTTGTTCAGATTCAGGCCAATCCCCAGAACTAGTTCAAAGGCTGGTTATAAGAAGAGGGTTGAAGACAAGAAAAGACCAAAATGCCCATGCTAAATCGGAGTCCTCACTGGCTGAACAACAGACCAACGTCGAAAGGAGTAAATTGACCAACATTAAGTTAATTAGAGGATCAAATTATATAAATATGAAATTGAGGGACTACATTGACAGTTCGCCAACAATTGAGGGACCAAATCATTAAATTTCCCTTTTCTAAATGACACTCATATTAATATTTTTTTAGTACGTTCTTTCAGTAATTGTGTGATGACTGATAATAGTGACTTAATTAATAAAGTTGTATTAATAATTATAATGAATTTACAATAGGGATTTAATAGACATATAGTAGTTACGTAATGAACATGTTATAGTAACATTATTTAATTGTAAGTTAATTAAAAAAAAATTAAAAATATTAATACATTTCATTTAAATGATCTTAATTAAATTTTTTTTAATAATATATTTCTTATGCATTAATTTTATTTGTATATTAAAAAAGAGAAAAGTAAATTGAAGTTAAAAAAAAAAAAGAATTTAAGGACGGAGAAAAATATTAATTTATAAAAATAACATGAAAATTTTAAGTAGAATTAAAAATCTTTCAATCAACAATTAAATACTACACATTTTTAATAATTATTGATATATTATTTTTTGAATCCAGCATCATACCCGGTATGTATCGGAGAAGTTTGCTAGTTTTGATTAGACATGATAAAAATGTGATTAGGGAACACAACTTCCTACTGAAGCCACACAAGTGGGATCCACATTCCACGGCTAGTTGGCTTTGTAAACACGCAATCCAGAAGATCACAAGCTTTCAAGTTTCGCCTAATTTACTCCTACCCTTATATTGTCGGTATTGTGGCGGTATGTTTCTTCAGAGGGAGTCAACTACTAAATGCATTCCTACCTGCCACTTCTTGATGATATTTTGTATGTTTATTCAACTTTTGAACAAATAATAATGCAAGGTGCATTTTAATACAACTCCATTTTATAGAGGGAATGCTTATTTACCGCCTAAAATTCCTCTTTAATATTACTAAATTAAAGAGCCCACTAAATTTTTTTAAAAAATGTTGAACAGTCAAATAAAGTATTTTTATTAATAGAAAGAATGATTTGATTTTTTCCAATCTCATGCAGTGAAAAGTCAGTCGCTATACCATTGTGGACCATGGTCACAAAACGACGTCGTTCCGGTAAGTGGGAGACGGAGCTTCGTAAATGATATTACAGTTCATCTCAAAAGATACTGCCTTACATTTGTTTTTATATTAACGAATGAAAGTGTAGTTATATCGAAATGTAACTGTAGTTGTGTTGAAATGTAACTGTAGTGTATATGAACTGATACTGAATAACAGTTTCACATTTGTGTTTTTATATTATCGAATGAAACTGTAGTTATATCGAAATGTAACAATAGTTGTGTTGAAATGTAACTGCAGTGCATATGAACTGATACTGAATAACAATTTCACATTTTGTGTTTTTATATTATCAAATGAAACTGTAGTTATATTGAAAATGTAACTGCAGTTCTGTTGAAATGTAATTGCAGTTATGTTGAAATGTAACTGCAGTGTATATGAACTGAAAATGAATGGCGCGGAATCATCCGTCTGTTTTCATTAATTAAAACGATGTCGTTTTGAAGCGCGGTCCACGATATAATTTGCGGTGAAAAGTGAATGGGTGTATAATACGACTCTTTACAGAATTAGTAACTAACTTTTTTGTACTAAATTAAACATATCCTAATAATAACTCGATAAACTAATGCACACAAGTAAAGTTTACAAAATTGGTAACTCATTTTAGACCAGTATTAAGGGTGTGTTTAGTAACCCGGAAAATAATTTCAGTAAAACATTTTTCACTCATTTTCTAAAAAATGAACCGAACACACAAGGACAGTTTTCCAAGATGCAACCAAACACAGAAAATGAAACTGTTTTTCGGAAAATGACTCATTTTCCAGAAAACATTTTCCTGCTTTCCAAACACACCCTAAGTATTATAAACTAATTTAAAACATATTGAACAAAAAATAAAAACACAATTATGGAGAATTAAATATATGTAAGGTACACAAAATTGCTTTGTAGAAATTAGTTACCGTAGTTAAAGGAAAATTGTGAGACGTATATTAAATGAAATGAATATTGTTAACACAAAAAATTGAATATATATTAAAATTCAATACTTTGGTTACAAGGAGTGTCAATAAAGTGTGGGTACAAGTTCTCTGTGTAGTCCTCTGATTCTTCACTTGAATGCCTTGAACACTCCGCCAAAGGACCTCCGGAACTTAAGTGGCTTGATCTTAAAAAAAGAGCTTATATGTCTATTCTTCGTTGAAGGGCCTCTGGACTCAAATGGTTTGATCTTAAATGAATGGTTTGATCTTAAAGGATGTTTGGATTGGTTTGATATTCAATGGAGGTTTGGATCAACATGCATGATCATATTGTGATATCTGAATAAACTCCAAAGCTTAGGATGTTTCCATAGTGTTTACAGGATGTTTTTAGGATGTAAATGAGAGCTCCTATTTATAGTGCGAGGATAGGAAAAGTTTTGACAAATTCAAACTCTTTTGATATTATCTAATTAAACAAATTAAATAATATCAATACTATCCAAAATGTATCTAGATATAATTATGGATTCTTGCTCTCAAGATATATTTGAAAATATTCATATCAATTTTGATATGTTAAATTTTTAGTGTCTACAAATGCCCCCTCGAGACTTACTTGTACGCCATTTGAGAACATATATTACTTGAAAGTATGTAGTGCAAGGAAGTCTCTACACTACAACTCATATATATGACAATAATACTTAATGATATGAGGTCATTTTCAACTCGTGCCAAGGAGTATCTTGAAAGATATGAGGCCTTTTTGACTTGTGCCAAGGAGCCTTGTAGGATATGAGGCCGTTTCAACTCGTGCCAAGGAGCCTTGATGGATATGAGGTCGTTTCAACTAGTGCTAAGGAACATAGCTTGAAGGATATGAAGCAGTTCGACTCGTGCCAGGGAGTATCTATTAGCTTCCTCCATTTCAAATTCCATACAGGGTTTGCCCCCATATCGGTTGAAACGTATGCGAGCATCCTCCCGTTTCAACTAGCGCATCATTGGTGTTTAAACATGAGCTAGATATGCCTACCGTTTTCAAATCAAACCCCTTTAGCATGTATTGAGCTAACATAATAGGAGTTAGTGGTTTATTAAAAGGCTATTTCATCTTTGACTTATAGATAGGGCTCTTTGATGGGTTCTTCTCAATCCATTTCTATGCCACTTGTCTTGTTGATTTCGCGGGGTTGACCACTTTCTTGTGCTTCTTATGAGTAATACCTACCCAGTCTCTTCCAGAGATATCATCAATTTGTTGTGACTTTGCTTGAGTAGCATGCTTAACGACGAACGTGAGTGAACACTTATGTTATCCTCCTCTCCTTTTCACACAATCTTCATTGAGAAGTGGAGCAAACCTTCCAAGTGATATTGTAATTTGATTAGTACTTGCAGTCGCTTCAGCAAGCTCTATCTTTCCACTTCGAGCTAACACCATGACTTTATTCTTGAAAACAAAACACTTTTCGATTGGATGACTAATGAAGTAGTAATACTTGCAATAATTAGGGTCTTAAACTTTAGAAGCTTCCTTAAGATGCTTCATTCTAGCAACTTAATCAGCTTTAACTTAAGCAATTCATCAAACATAGGGGAAACATCCGACTCCAAGAATGGGTATTATTTTTCTTGTCTCTCCTCTATAATCATTGTCCTATTTCCATTTGGTGGACCATAGAATGACCTTGGTTTGGGGGGTTTTACCCGTCTTAGTAAAAACTTTAACAGTTCCAGCTTTCACACTCCATTGCTTCTCCTTTTTCTTGATTTGGAAAGGGTTTGCCCCCTTTTTTAAAAATATTTCTTTTCGTTATCCTTCAAAGAGCTTGGCATGTTGAACGCACTCAACCTACCTCTAGCCGCGATATTTAGTTCCATGTCATGAGCCTGGCTTGATAGTTCCACGAATGTTTTGGGCTTAATCCCTTGCAAGATGTAAGAAAGCTCAAATCGCATTCCTTGAATACACATGTCAATACTAGCACATTGTGATATCCTCTCTTGACAATTTAAGTATGAGCTTCTCCACATTTTAATGTAGTCAATGGAAGGTTCTCCTTTCCATTGGCGGGTAGTGGTGAGCTCCAAGAAGCTAACAGTTCTTGTTGTACTATAAAAACTTATGAGAAAAATGATGATAGTAAAAAGAGGGTGTGAATGTCGTTCCGCTGAGAATTGAGACTGTGGCACGTACTTGTATGATATGTAGAATTCTAGACACTAAAATCTTGGAATTCGCTAGAATCCAAGTAAACTAAAATTAAGGAATGAAAATAAAAAGATGCAAATTAAAATGAGGAATAAAATATATGATAAAAGAATGGATCAAATTAGGGGTATTGCAATCTTGATGTTCTAACAATCTCAGAATTAGGGGAAAAAAAAATTAACCAAGGGATTATTGGTAATGCACTCAAGAATTCAGGTCCAAGCTACTTTCGTAACCTTAAACATAAAAGCATTATAAGCCCCCAAATTACCCCTATTCTCATAGTAGGAAAATTGAGTTTGATGTTGGTTAGGCTTGAGTCTTTTACCCAACTTTCGTTGTGATGAAATCCTCTCCAAAGAAAATCAATAAAAGGTGGGCATCAATTATCAATAAGAGGAATTTATAATCCAATTCAAACATAAAAACCCTAGGTCAATAAATTATTCTCTTTATGCAATAATCATAAACCTAGCATCAAGAATAACAATAGAATATAATCCTAATCTAAACCCAAAAGCTAACTACTCACGTATCATAAAAGTAAACAAAATAAAGCAATAATAAATCATCATAAATATTGCAAGAAATCTGAAAAGACAGTAAATAAAGGAAGAAGAGAACTTTACTAATAATGAAGAACAAATCCAACTTCAATCCGCGATTCCAAGCTTGAAATTAAATAATCTAATGTAAAACAATCTAAACTATGCTAGGGAAATCTAAAGAGAAGAGGAAAAATAAACTAGAACTAACTAGGGTTGGAAACCCAGTAAAATAACATAAAATCGCAGCATAAATAGGAGACAGATGGGCCTCACGGCCCACCTCACGACCGTGAGACAACTTCCAATTTTGATTCTTGTTTCCTTTCCTTCCTTAGGTAATTTCCTTTGCTTCCAAAATTGATCCAAAACTTTCCAAAATCCTTTCTTTACTACTCATTTTAGGCAGTTGCTCTTGTAGACATCAAATATATAAAAGAGTATCAATTTCCTATTAAGAATTAGGCAATTACTATCAAAATCAACTAAAATAGGGAGTGAATAATGGTTTAGAATTAAAGACATAAAAAACAATCAAGAAATTCACACTCCATGTCATGCCAACTGTCAATACAACCTGGCTCAAGATCGTTATACCAGTCAAAAGTTTTTCCCTTTAACGAGCGACCAAATTGCTTAACTAGGTAGTAACCTTATGTCCCAGCCTCGTTGCAAGTTTCCACGAAATGGGCAATGTGTTAACTAGGTAGTAACCTTTAACGAGTGTAAGACTTGGCATATGTATAGGAACGTTGTCCCACTTTGAGTTTTCCTTTGATAGCTCCCATGGTGTAGTTATTTAGTTGCTCGACATGTATCCTACCCCTAGAAATTATAACACTCTTTTCAGTAGGTGGTGGGCGAGATACTGTTTCTCTCATCCCAACAATGGGCTTACCACCATGAATTGGTAACTCTATGTCAACTTATTCTTCTTGGGTTTGGGGTTGCTTCCTTGAAGCTTGACTTGTTTCGCTGTTCCTTACACTCTCTATTTTTTGAACTATGTCATCTATCCTCATTTTTTAATTATGAAGAAGCACAATTACCCCCCTCAAGAGCTCTGGTGATCCTTGCTAGTTGCTCCTCCACCGAAATTGCGTTCGTTGCCATGGCGGGCATAATTCTGTAGACGTGAGTCCATTCCCATGTTTCTTTCCACAGAGGTGATGACTGAGATATGGGAGATGAGCTTCCACTTCTTGTAGTTCCTTTTGAAGGAGTAGGGGAAAAACTCCCGCTGCCAGTAGTTTTCACTACTACAGAAATAACATATTACGTCGGTTATTCGAAAACCGACATTATATGTTCATTTATTAAAAAAAAATTATACATATAACCAACGTCTATTTCGAGAAGAACCGACGTTATAGGTTTATTTATAAAAAAAAAAAACAAGTGAACTCTTAACGTTGTTGGAACCGACGTTAGAAGGTCTTTGATTTTTTGTAAAAAAAATAAAAATTAACATATGACGTCGGTTCCGATCGAAACTGACGTTATATGTTAACATTAAAAAAAATTGAGCTTTATTTTACCGTCGAGTAACCGACATTAAGAGCTCCTATTTATAGTTGTAGGATAGGAAGTGTTTTAATAATTTCAAACTCTTTTGATATTATCTAATTAAAAAAATTAGATAATATCAATATTATCCAAAATATATCTAGACATAATTATGGATTCTTGCTCTCAAGATACATTTGAAAATATTATTTATATCAATTTTGATATGTTAAATTTTCAAATTTTACAAATATTAAAATGTGATGGATCACATTGTGTAATAATATTATCACATTATCATGAATTATATCCTATCTTGAACTAAATAAAGTTATATAACATAAATCATACTCATGTTACTTTAATCATTTTATAATTTGGACTAAACACATCTAATTAATTAAAGATTTAAAGTCCATGTATGGTGAATGTGTCATACCTTGTGCACGCCAACGTGACCAATTGTCTCCCACGACAATAACGTGACTTGGCTACCTTTCACCTTATAAGAGAAAGGAGAGAATTGAATAATTCAGCATTTGGACAAAGTCTTACTGAAAACTTTAGACTATTTATTTTTTTATGTCAGCATAAGTTTTTTGACTAAACATAGAATATATTTTGATTTTTAATTACATTGTTACTTTCACTTATACTGCTTTTTTTATTTAATAATTCATTCTTAATACTATTACTCGATGTTAAACAACATTCCACTTTAGATCCTACAAAAAGGGCAAAAGGTAGCTATGGCAACCAATTGCTGGCAAGTGCCACATGCCTTAGATGCAGCACTTTTTAATTTACATCCTTTTATGAAGAATTTAATTCCACATTATACTAGTATTTTCACCCGTGCAATGCACGGAATGGATTTATTATAATATATTCAGAATATTTGGATCGATATATAATTATATAAATTATAACATCAATTATTATATAGTGCAATTGAAGATATGTTTTGGATCGATTATGTTTTTTGATGTTATCATTGTTTGAATCCCAGCAAATAATTGCTTAAGTAATAGCTAATGTGTAGATGTAAGCATGCGGTTCTGAAACTTTATTGATTTTATATATCATTGTTTAGTACTTTTTTAAATTGGGCACATATGCTCGTTCTCTAGTAACTCAGTTATAGGAATCAATTGCTATTCTAACTCAAATGTATTATTATGATTAGTAATTTTAATCTAGAGTTGTATTACGAATAGAAACATAGCGAACAATATATTTTATTAGGAATTGTATTACCAAATTTTAATGTACAATTGTATTACGAATAGGAATTATATTACCATATTTTAAAATATTACGCAAACCTTAATAATATATGAGTGTTTTGGTCGAAAAATTAAAGTTGATGATATTGTTTTTATTAATAGTATAGATTGCATTGCAGGGAAATATATGTACTGTATTATTACGATTAGTAATTTTAATCTAATTTGTATTATGAATAGGAACGTATGGAACAATATATTTTATTAGGAACTTTTTTTACCATATTTTAATGTACAATTGTATTACGAATAGGAATTGTATTACCATATTTTAAAATATTACATAAATAATAATATATAGGAGTGTTTTGAGCGGGAAGTTAAAGTTGAGGATATTGTTTTTATTTATTAATAGTATAGATTGCATTGTAGGGAAATATATGTACTGTACTATTATGATTAATGATTTTAATCTAGAATTGTATTACGAATCGAACGTAGGGAACAATATATTTTATTAGAAAATGTCTATATTTTAATGTACAATTGTATTACGAATAAGAGTTATATTACCATATTTTAAAATATTACGCAAACCTTAATAGTATAGGAGTGTTTTGGGCGGGAATTTAAAGTTGAGGATATTGTTTTTATTAATAGTATAGATATAGATTCCATTGCAGGAAAATATATGTACTATATTATTACGATTAGTAATTTTAATCTTGAATTGTATTACGAACAGGAACGTAGGGAACAATATATATTATTACGAATTGTATTACCATATTTTAATGTTTGTTTTTACTAATAGTATAGATTGCATTGCAGGGAAATATATGTACTGTATTATTACGATTAGTATTTTTAATCTAGAATTGTATTACGAATAGGAACATACGAAACAATATATTTTATTAAGAATTGTATTACCATATTTTAATGTACAATTGTTTTACGAATAAGAATTATATTACCATATTTTAAAATATTACGCAAACCTTAATAGTATGAAATGTTTTGGGCGGGAATTTAAAGCTGAGGATATTGTTTTTATTAATAGTATAGATTAATAGTATAGATTCCATTGCAGGGAAATATATGCACTGTATTATTACGATTTATGATTTTAATCTAGAATTGTATTACGAATACTAATGTAGAGAATAACATATTTTATTAGGAATTGCATTACTATATATTAATGTACAATTGTATTAGCAATAAGAGTTGTGTTACCATATTTTAAAATATTACGCAAACCTTAAGAGTATAGGAGCGTTTTGGGCGGGAATATATAAGTTGAGGATATTGTTTTTATTAATAGTATAGTTATGAGCAGATACTGCATTGTAATAGAGTTAGTAGTATTCATTGCAGAGAAATATATGTACTGTATTATTACGATGATTAATTTTAATCTAGAACTGTATTACGAATAGGAACGTAGGAAACAATATATTTTATTTGGAATTGTATTACCAATATTTTAATGTACAATTGTATTACGAATAGGAATTGTATTACCATATTTTAAAATATTACGCAAACCTTAATAGTATAGGAGTGTTTTGGGCGGAAATATAAGTTGAGGATATTATTTTTATTAATAGTATAGATAGATTGCATTGCAGGGAAATATATGTACTGTATTATTAAGATGATTAATTTTAATCTAGAATTGTATTACGAATAGGAACGTAGGGAACAATATATTTTATTTGGAATTGTATTATAATATTTTAATGTACAATTGTATTACGAATATGAATTGTGTTACCATATTTTAAAATATTACGCAAACCTTAATAGTATAGGAGTGTTTTGGCGGGATGTTATAGGTAAGGATATTGTTTTTATTAATAATATAGATAGATTGCATTGCAGGGAAATATATGTACTTTATTATTACGATTAGTAATTTTAATCTACAATTATATTACAAATAGAAACGTAGGGAACAATATATTTTATTAATAATTTTATTAGCTATTTTAATGTACAATTGAATTACGAATATGAATTGTGTTACTATATTTTTTAAGATATTACGTAAACTTTAATAGTATAGGAGTGTTTTGGGCGGGAAGTTAAAGTTGAGAATATTGTTTTTATTAATAGTATACATATAGATTGCATTGCAGGGAAATATATGTACTGTATTATTACGATTAGTGATTTTTATCTAAAATTGTATTACGAATAGGAACGTAGGGAACAATATATTTTATTAGGAATTGTGTTACCATATTTAAATGTTTGTTTTTATTAATAGTATAGATTGCATTGTAGGGAAATATATGTACTGTATTACTATGATTAGTATTTTTAATCTAGAATTGTATTACGAATAGAAACGTAGGGAACAATATATTTTATTAGGAATTGTTTTACCATATTTTAATGTACAATTGTATTACGAATAGAAATTGTATTAACATATTTTAAAATTTTTTCGCAAACTTTAATAATATGGAGTGTTTTGGGCGTGAAGTTAAAGTTGAGGATATTATTTTTATTAATAGTATAGATTGCATTGCAGAGAAATATTTGTACTGTATTACGATTAGTGATTTTAATCTAAAATTGTATTACGAATAGGACCGTAGGGAAGAATATATTTTTTTAGGAATTGTATTACTATATTGATAGGGGTAAAATCCCGGCCTGCGTATCCCGACCTCCCGGGCTGTGTGCCCAGTTAGGGGTTGACCAGACCCTCCGAATCCTCCTCCCGATCTGACCAGGTCGGGCATCCTTGCGCTTCGGGCTGTAGTAAGGGCCTTTGCGGAGGTTCGAACCAGGGACCCCGCACCCGCGGACCTATCCGCTGCCATGTTGGACCGACAGAGTGACCAGTGTATGACCGCCACGCGTCCTACATGCCGCCAGACCGGAAATCTTACTGGAGCCACTATAAAAGGCGCATTTAATGCAGTAGGGAGGACTTTTGGCTATTTCTTCTAATACAGTAGCTAAAGAGACCGGGAACCTCTGACCCACTGTCACGCAGCTCGGTCTCGCTTAGGGTATTCTTCCTTGTACCCGACCCAGTATAAATACAAGTATTTTGCTCCGTATTTTGCTATATCATATATATTAATGTACAATTGTATTACGAATAAGAATTGTATTACCATATTTTAAACTTGATAGGGAATATACCCCGGTTGTCCCTTCCCTATACGTCCATGTACCCGTTTGTGTAGTTGGGTCAGGATCAAACAATTCGGGCCAAAGTAAAAACCAGCGGGTCAACGTCTAGGCCTATATAAAGGGCATTTGACCCTTTGATTGGGGGACTTTTTTCCCTTTCCCTCCTCTCTAGAAACACCCTTAGAAACTAAGCTCTTCCCTCTCTCTAAATGGTTCTAGAACAATCAATAAAAGAGGTGAATTGAGGGCTACATTTGGGATTTAGATCCTGTTTTACATACAACTTCTATACGTATTCTGTGTGTGGGAATACATGAGACAATTAACACTATCATTTTGGCGCCGTCCGCGGGGAATGCAACAAAAAAGTTATGCTCCTACCATCATCAAAGAAATAGATCTCTTTATTTTGTAGTCCGATATTTGCATCTTTCTGGTCTCCCGGAACTTGATAGCTGAAATTTGTTTGGTTCATTTTCTCCTTTTGATTGTGGTGACTCCGAATACACGGTGGAGACCATCTCGCTACCAGTGCAAAGCAGGCAAGGAAGCTACCAGGTGATGTTGCTTCTCTCCGTCACCTCCATTATGGCCACTCATCGTCTTATCTCATCGAGCCCATTGTTTGACCGTAAATTGGTGTTGAATGCGACTGCATGTGGAGCTACAAGAGGTTCGGGCTGTCAACCATTGTGTCATCCCCTCCATGAATTTAAATCAAGAATCACATTGGTGGCGTGATCTTTGGGGTGCTTGATATTAAAATTGGAGTCCGTAAAGGAGCGATCAGGCCTTCTATCAAGAGTGCAGCTTGTGAATTAATCAGCAATTTCCAAAATCACCGAGCACTCCAAGGCAGATTAGCATGCGTTGACAAGTCAATTTTAAATTTAATTTGGCGACAAGCTGCAACTTGCGAGGAAAGCGCAACATCGCAAGGGAATTCAATGCATGCAGAAGTATGAAATTCAAAATAAAATGACCGTCAATGAGCGCATCCCCGACCTTCCACGAACCGATTGTTGTCTTTCTTCACCAAGGGTTGGAAGCCGCTTGGCACGGTCGGCCTTATGCCCGTGATCATCACACAGCTTTGTGATCGTCTGAGATTACCCCGAGCCCGTTGTTTAGGTTGGCGCCTGGGTTTTTCTGTTCGAAGCTTTCCAAACAAAGGGTAGAATCTAAAAGCTTCGTTTAAACTTCCCGAGCTAGTGGTTGGAGCCCAGTATTGCTTGGACTCCCCGAGGAATGAATGACCATCAACCACCGTAGGCTGTCAAAATATTTGAATAAACATTTAGGGTCGGCAGAGAAACTATTGATAATCAGAGAAAATGGTATTGTATGCATGGCACTCGCCGTTGTGGGTGGACCTGAGCTCGGTTCCGATCAAATGATTTAAAATCATGACTAGGGGGAGTAAAAAACTTCCCTAGACTAAAAACGAGCTCGAGACGATGCAAGCGTACAGGAAAAAGCAAGCGAGCTAGCAGAATTTTTCCAAGTCGTACTTCATGTAACTCGAGTAAATAAGGGACTGGGGAGTGAAAAACTTTCCTAAACGAAGAGGAGCAGTGTATTTCCCCGAGTCGCGCTCCACGTAGCTCGGGAAAATAAGGGACTAGATGATGGGGAATAGGCTAAAGTTTGGTACTCGAAGCTCAGCGTGGATGAAAGGGACGACCAATGAAAGAGTAGAGAGGGCTCGAAGGAAACAGGACAGCATGGTGAAGGTTAGCCGGTGATAAGTCGGTTTGACGAGGTTATTCAATGGATTACTTTGTGGGGCACGTTCAGGGAAGAGTCTGATAATGAAACGAATATGCTTGATGGTTCCTTAGGTGACAAGACAATTGAATATCTTAAACTGAGAGTGATTGAACATAGCCATTGAAACAGTTGATTACTATGAAAGAAAGTCGGGCTAAAGAACTAAGGAAAGACAAGTCGGACTGAACGACCTAGAAGGGGCCGTGGTAAGAAAGGCGGTGTAAGAAGGGCAAGGCGAGACAGGCCGATATGGAAGTTTCCTAAAGAGTTTGGCGGTGGAAGGCAAGAGATACGGAAGGAAGGTCGAGATAGATTAGGAAAGTACCTAAAATGTAATAAGAAAAGAGTTCCTAAAGTAGTTTAGAAGTTTCCTAAGAGAGAAATCGCCCCTAGCTTGTATAAATAGGGGTTCTAGGTCTCAAGAGAGGCACAAGCAATCTAACACACTTATAAGCAACTCATTATACTCGAAAGCAATTGGTAATCTAAAGAAGGCCGAAAGGTTACTCTAATTTTCTAGTAAGTTAGTCAATTTTCCGATGGTGTTGGCCTGCCGTTCGATCATTCCGTGGGAGATAAAACCAACACCAAGTATTACCTCAACCGGCAGATCGAGGAATTTTATACACAAGTTTTTCTAATTTTAGAAAGATGTCTTTAACGCATTTCATATGGATAAGTATGATTGACTTACCACACTAACGGTTGTATCTCTTGAAGAGGATAAGGAAAATAATACTGAGGACATCATGGGACTTGAAGTACATTACTTCATTATTATTGGAAAATGCATATATTCCACATTTTTTTGGGTACACGTAGGCATCTCTATTGGGTAGGCTGCTCCAATCTCAAAGCCAAGAATCGAACTCTTGACCTTTGGTTAAGACTGAATGAGTCCCTTCCACTCCTTTTTATCTCCACGATACTAAATTCCAAACTAATTATGTGTGTTCTACCTCCACTCTCTTATGGGAGGACAATAAAAGTATTTTTAAATGGGTATGGTTAAGAAATATTGGCTATATTCAACACACATAAGCTCCAGAAGAAGTCACGAGAATTATTGTATAAAATGTTAACATATAGTGACAATCTTGAAGATTGCCATATCATCTCCTCTACGTACGCTTCTTTTGAAACAGTAATTCTACTTTAAGCAATGTAGAACTTGAAGATTGTTATCTTCAGGGGGAGATGAGGACTACATTTACTTAAATCAATCCTAAAGATTGGATCTTAAAAGGACCAACAGTTGTACTCTTTTTAACATATGAATACATATATACCGTGTACTCTTTTCTTCACTAGATATTTTCCATTGAGCTTTTCTAGTGTGGTTTTTAATGAGACATGAGTATGATATAATAAACAGGGAGAAAGTTACAAATAAATACTTAATAGACGAACCCCGAAATCCTGAAGATTATGCCCAAAAGGCTTATGATTATACTCTTTTTCCCTTAACTAAGTTTTTCCCACCGAGCTTTCTTAGTGTAAGTTTTTTGACGAGGCAATCAGGAAGGTGTTGTACCACCAACTCTTGCAAATCCTGGAGATTAGATGCATAAAGTTATGGTTGTACTCTTAACTAAATTTTTTCCCACTGGGTTTTCTTAGTGTAAGGTTTTTAATGAAGCAACCAGGACTATATATGAGTTTATAATTATTATGTACTCTTTTCTTAAACTAGGTTTTTCCCATGTTGTTTTCCTAGTGAAGTTTTTAATGAGACAAGATCATTGTCAAATAATGTCCAAGGGATAGTATTATAAATAATATTTGTGGCTATTATTATTGGCATTGTAACGGTAGTAACCTATATAACGATCATTATTTATGATGGTGTTTATTACTAGTATTATATATGTATTCCTATGATGTAATGGTTACTGATAGTGAATGAAAATGCTCTCCCTTCTACTTGTCTCTATTCCAGTGTTGCAAAAATCCCGCCTAGGTGCCGATTAATCCCCGCCTAGGCGCTAGGCGCCGGTCAACCGCCTAGCTTATCACTTTAAATGGTAGTCTAAGCACTTGATTGGCTAGGCAACCGCCTAGGCCGCTTAGGCGCCGACTAGACCTCCTAGGCACCGACTAGGCCGCCTAGTTGGCCAATTAACTATTGTTCTTCTTTTTTTTTTATGGATTATTTCACTCAAAACAATATCGTTTCGAGAGAAATAACTCTAAATTGTACAAACTCTAGATATGTTTTAGGTTAATATTTAATATTTTAGTATTAACTATTAAAGTATTATATAATTTATACTTATTAGTCTTTAAAAAATTAAAAATACATCAATAAATTTTTAAAAAATAAAAAATACACTGATGCCCGCCTAGGCTCTATTATCTATAACACCGGTTAGGAGTCCAACGGGCACTACTTGAACACTAACTGAATATTAGGAGTCCAACGGGCAATAACAAATCTAGTACTAATTTAAATTAGTATTTAAATAATTTGTACTACTTGAACACTAATTAATACTAACTCTATTAGAATGCAGTATATGTTCATAACGAGTTAGTATTGCCTCCACTGAGGCTCGAACCCACCACCTCCCATATAAAGGGAAGGGTTTGATGCCACTGGACCACAAGGTCCTTGGCCAATTAGTTCTACTTAGTACTTGTTAGTATTTTATTAGTACTCTTTAATACTAATTAGTACTCAAAAAAAAAAGTAGTACTAAGTAGTACTAATTGAATACTACTTAATACTGATTAGTACTACTTGAATACTAATTGAATACAAATTAGTACTAATTGAATACTAATTGGAGGTGGCGCAATGACCGAGTATTCAATTCCGAGTCTATGGAAATCACCAGAAAAATTGCGTGGATTCGTGAAGTCGAGAAGGAAGTTAGTCGTGCTTTTGCGTGTGAGACAGGCATGGGAAGTAAAACCTGTTCTGAGAAAATCCTAAGGCTATATTGGATACCATCCGCAGCTCATCGTTTTACTTTAAATGTGGATGGAAGCGTAAGGGCGACCACGAGGACAGCAGGTATTGGCGGCATCCTAAGGACTGCTGATGGGAGGTGGAATGGAGGTTTCATTGGTGTCGACACAAACACTGACTCAACCATTACTGAATTGCGAGTGATCGTAAAGGCCATGCAATGGGCCTGGAAGAAAGGTATCCGAGACTTAGAGGTTCAATCTGATGCTAAAGAGGCCATTAGGTGGATTCGAGAGGAAAAAGATCTTTGGGGCATTGCCTGGGACCTTGTGAACGAAGCAGTTGGTTGGTGTGCAAAGGATTGGAATATCTCCATTCGGACTATTTATAGGGAGCAAAACAAAAGTGCGGATGTGTTAGCCTTACTAGGCAATTTTCAAAAGGTGGAATGGAAAGAATGTTTGTCGTGCCCACCGGAGTGTGATGAGGCATATAACAATGACCTCATGCGTGCCACGCATTGTCGTAGAGTGAGGGAGATTTCCTAAAAATGGTCTCACCCTCGGGGTCCCCCCCTCCCTTCTGATCAAAAATAAATGAATACATACCGAAATAAACCCTAACAATAAATGAAAAATACCATTTTTTTTTTTGGAATCCTTCACGATGTTTCTCTGGCTCCGTAGACTCCCCCTATATATATATATATATATATATATATATATAAACAATGTTTTTTACCCTTACAATTATCACTCACATACATGAGAATGGGAGTGACAATGATAATTGCAAGGATGTTTAACATAATCCTAATTCAAGAGTATAAAACTAATATATATGCATTATATTCAAAGTATAACTTTTTTAGTACGAAATTTTTAATTTAAAATAAAAAACAATATTTTGATGAAAAAGTTAGTTTTGTACAAAAAATAGTTTATGCTAATTTTATATCATTTTTTGTCTTTATTAGAGATCTCATGTGTAGTTTTTTTTACCCAACTAAATGAACTATACCTATTTAGAGTTATGTTCTTTTATAGTAAAAGTTCTAGATTTATACTATTTTTTTTTTTTTGGTGAATAAGAGGGGCTAAGCCCCGGTGAGAAGAAACTAATGAATCCTCCTAGTTGCGACATTCATGGCATCCCTTGCAAGGATGTCATTGACCCCATCAGGTGGATGATCCAGGATTAACGTCCCCATTGGTTGACTTGACCCATGTTGGCCAGATAATCTGCGCATTAGTTCCCTTCTCTAAAAACATGGCCAATCTCAAGCTCTTGAACTTTATTCATCAGGAAGCGGCAGTCATCGATCAATGTATCCGCTTTAGGACGTGATTCTTCGTCTTTGTTCAGGACCTGAATCGTAGCATTGGAATCGGTTTCCACAATGAGTTTGTTGAAACCCCGGTTAACTGCAATCCTCAATCCTTCCCGGAGGCCCCACAACTCTGCGATGAAGCTGTTTGCCACCCCCACTTTCGCTGTGAACCCCACGATCCAGGCTTCGCGGTGGTCACGAAAGACTCCCCCGACACTCGCCATACCTGAGTTCTCTTTTCTGGCGCCATCCGTGTTAAGTTTGATGAACCCTTGCCGTGGTGGAGACCAATTAACCCAAATTTGACTTCCTTGCATGGGACCGTACCTTCTGAACAAAAGGTTCCTGGCCTCCAACGCTTCTTGACTTGCCCTTCGATAAATAGCGTATGCTGGTAGAATGGCATTATTGAATACAGCATGGTTTCTGGCTTTCCAAAGGTTCCATAAGACGTAAGGGAAAAAAGAGCTCCAGCTGCTGTTCGTTGATCTTGTCCGTGACCTTCTGCAGTTTTCTTCGATCCAACTCGCCAAAGGAGCATGGGAGTCGGCATTGAATCCTGTCGGGCCGTTATCGGTCTCCAGCAAGCAACAACTGCATGGCATCTTCTAAAGACATGGTCCAGCGTCTCTTCCCCCTCGTCACAATTCGGGCAGTCGCTTTGCAACGTTAACCCACTCTTCCTACGTTCTGAGTTGACGAGCAACCCATTGTGCAAGATTTTCTAGATTTATACTATAAGAGTGTTTGAAAATCAGGAAAATGACTTCCGAAGAATGAGTCATTTTTCAAAAAAAAAAACATTTATTTTCAATGTTTGGTTGCATTCCAAAAAACTATATTAGTGTGTTTGATTTATTTTATGAAAAATGAGTAGAATTATATAATTAAATTTTTAATTATTTTATTATAATATAAAAATAATTAAATATAATTTTGTTTATTTAAAAAAAAAACATTAGACCTATAATTTCTACCGAAAACCTTGTTGTGAATGCGATGGAGAATGACTTCAGCCAAATTTTGGCAGAAGTCATTTTCAACCAAAATGACCATATTTTTCACGATCAACGAAAAATATTTTCCATTAACTGAATTTTCTAAGCACATCCAAACACTGGAAACCCAAAACCAAAACCAGGTTTCCTAGCACACACCTAAAAGCAAAATTTGTAATAGCCTGCTAATTGTTATGTTGGTATGTTGATCTTATTAGTGTCTCAACTCTCAAGTCTGTCCTTGCATTTGGTTTAAATAATTAAATACTATAATTTTGTTTATTTTTTTTAAAAAAAAAACATTAGACCTATAATTTCTATCAAAAACCTTGTTGTGAGTGCGGTGGAAAATGACTTCAGCCAAATTTTGGCAGAAGTCATTTTCAACTAAAATGACCATATTTTTCCCGATCAACGACAAATATTTTCTGTTAACTGAATTTTCTAAACACATCCATACACTGAAAACCCAAAACCAAAACCAGGTTTCCTAGCACACACCTAAAAGCAAAATTTGTAATAGCCAGCTAATTGTTAGGTTGGTATGTTGATCTTATTAGTGTCTCAAGTCTGTCCTTGCATTTGGTTTAAATATCTAGTAAAACAAACCACCACAATCCCCCACCTCCTCCGCACACCAAACAAAATATAATAATATGACAACTACAACAAACAGAGAAACAGAATCCATATTGCCATACCACAAATAGCATGAATTAAGATTTAAGACTTCTTTAACTTCTTTAACAAATACTACGTATAACGCTCCACAACAAAGAAAGAGAAAACTATTAAGGAGATATCTACTACCAGTAAGCCAAAGACCTTGTGGTCTAGTGGCACCTGGTGTCCCGATTTACACTCTCACATGGATGATGGGAGTGGGTTCGAGCCTCAATGGAGACAACTGTTTGACTCTTTGTGCTTTAGTAAGTTGAGAAAGTAGCGGGTTCGAGCCTCAATGGAGGCAACTGTTTGACTCTTTGTGCTTCAGTAAGTTGAGAAAGTAGCTATGAACAGATACTACATTGTAACAGAGTCAGTAGTACTCAAGAAAAAAAAGAATATATCTGCTAGTGGCAAATTGTAGCAATCTGAGGAAAGGCAGTGTGCAGAAAGCAAGTTATAAATCTGGGCTAGTCGTCAATCAAAAATGGAGAAGTAGGCCACTTGCTCCCCATACAACATATAATTGAGTTCTTTTCAGCATAACTCCAATGTAGTAACCTCGGGATATCAAGTCCTGATAACAAAATAGTTTCCAGCATATATCCAGTATAGAAACAATAATTTGGAGAATTTTTTCCCAAAGCTCCAAGTACTCTAACATCCTTAGAAAATAGACTCCTTGTGCAATTGCTTTCAACTCAAAACTTTTTAAGATTCAGCCACTTGTTATTTCCTTTTCCTTTGATTTACACATATCTTCAGCAGACTTTATATACTTCTTAGTCAAGTCGTCTATCTGAAAACACAGTGATAAAGAATCACACATACTTTTATATGCTAGACGTAAATTTCTCCAGTAGAATTATAAATCATTATTTAAAGTGACTTACTTCCTTTTCCAATCTTTTTGCGTCATCTACAGAGAAAGCTGAACCTGTCTTGTCTTTGTCCTTCTTTTTTGGTGTATATTTCTTTAAAGTGTCCAGTGCCTAAATAGGGGGCAGAAACTTAGGAGTGATCACCGAATTTTCAAGAAAGAAATGAAACAGGGAATTCATGGCAGAACACATAGATCAATCTTTGATAAAGGATACATGTTCAATTTACATGATTTTTTAGCACTTGCAAGATCAATCTTACATGGCAAGCATTATAAATTACTACATTTACATCACTGCATAAGCAGGGACTGAAGGCAGACATGTTAGATATAAATAATTACCTCGTATGCACAAAAAAAAAGTGTCAAATATATGTATTTATTCATAATCAAATCTGGCTTCCACATTAAAAAAATAGCATGAATCCATACATGTCTATGATATTTTCGCTCCTGCAGCTTCAGTTATAAGAGATTAATTACCATGTTAGCAGGATGAGTTATGCATCCTCAAGGATGGGTGATAAATTGGGAAAAGACCTAACCTTTTAATGATCTAAAGAAATTCCAAATGTTATCAAACAAGACAAGAAAAATTAGTTCTTCGGACAATTTTTCTTTGAAGAAGTCATTGGAAAATGCATTCACCAGTGTTTTTTAAAATTTTAAATCAAAAACTCCATCATCTGAAATCCTACGGTATAACCATAATCATTCATATGTACTCCAAAAAATTGAAGGTCTTTGTATGAGGGAATAAAGTAGCATGTTTAATGTTTTGTAATTTGTACGCATTACCTTCTGGCGGGCTCTTCTTACACTTTGTTTAACATCTTCAGATGATTTAGCTACAACCTTGCACACAGCCTAGAATGAAAAAGCATGAATATCAGCAATAGAAAGCATAAAGTTGAAAAAAAAAATTATTAGTTTGTACCTGCATATGTTCCTTTGTTAGCCTGTTCCAAGAAAATAAGAGAAGTAAGATAAATGAAAACTAAAATGTGTTTTAAGTTTTCCATGCAAGAAAATCAATATGAGTTCAATTACATAAATGAGTTTTTATTCCACATGAAGTAAATATTTGACTTGAATGAAGGTATAATTGAATCCCATGTGTTATTTCAAGATTGACATTATCTAGATTAAACTCGGTGTAGAACAAAAATAAATAGATCAGACGATCAGTAGTTCAGTACTTACGGAGGTATAGGTGCAATTAACCTCTCATTATCCACCTTAGGATTTAATCCCAATGGAGATGAAACGATAGCCTTCTCCAATTCTTTCAAGGTCTGCAAAAGCCAATTACCATTCAATTGTACATTTTCAGCCATCTATGTTACATAATACAACTGCAGATTAAGAGATTCAAATTGATATCAATTTCACAGATTATCCAAGGAAATAAGAAATTTATCAGAACAGGCTGAAAAAATTACATCTGGATCATAAGGAGTAACAGACAGTGTTTTTGAATCTAAGACTGAAACAGCAGCCATCCTGCTAAGAGGTGTTTTTACACCACCACTTTCAACAATAATATGGTCAAGCATTCCTGCAAATTCAATTGAATAAACTAATTCCGAACAGCCAATATAAATGTTATCAGAAGTTAAAAACAGAGTTAGCTGTCTATGTACCTGCCGATGCTCGTCCCGTTCGTAATTTTGCCAATTCTCGAGACAGCGAATCTGTTGCTGCCTCCATTTGTGAGATGGCAGCAGCCTTAATTGAAGGGCCAACATTCACAGACTCTGTTGTGCTCTCATTATCTTCATCACTGTCTACCTCTTCCTCTAGAATTTGTAATGAAGAACACACAAAAACTATGAATATTCACCGACTTACTGCGGTCTCGTTAAACGACAAGTTAGGATGCTTAGGAAATGCAATCTAGTGCAAGAATATAAAGAAATGAAAAGCTAGACTGGCGTACTTATGTTCTTTCTTCCTTTGGCGAAGCCTCTACGAGTTTCGAGTAGATAATTCATTGCCAGAAAGTAATGGCCCGCGTCGGAAGTGGCAGAGCGGCGGAGGAGACTAGCTGAAGAGCCGCCGACTAAAGAGGAGAGATGGCGAGTCTGAGATGTCGTGGTACGGAGGATCACGGCGAGGTTGCGGTAGGACAATAGTGCGCGTCTCATAGACATCGCCATTGTTGAAACTCTCAATTCACGGTCCTCTTCCTCGTCCCGAATTAGTTTTCTAGGGTTTTGCAAAACCCTCTTTTTTCTTCTTGTTTTTTAAGGTTAAAAATCAAAACCCTCTTTCAACTGTACCCAAGTGAGGAATTCAGGCATGTGCCATTGTG
Source organism: Ipomoea triloba (assembly GCF_003576645.1). NCBI lineage: Eukaryota > Viridiplantae > Streptophyta > Magnoliopsida > Solanales > Convolvulaceae > Ipomoea > Ipomoea triloba. The sequence continues at coordinate 11,276,399 of NC_044923.1, read as the reverse complement.
CCTTGTAGCTTCTCCGTCGTGTAGAGTGAAGTTTTACCTTTTCACCCCAAATGTTTTAAGTTAAATTTTAATTTAACCATAAATATTATTTTAGTAATTTCAATTTAAAATTATCTTGTATAAGAAATTTAATTAATGTTTGTGATCAACATAGTGGTGTAGTCGAAATAGAAAAGTCAGAACATTGCTCAAAATAGTGGTATAAACTTTACGGAAGAGTGGAATACAAATAAAAAAGTTCCGGACAAAAAGTGCAAAGGGAAAATGCTCTCTAGCACTACGGAAAACCAACAGCCGGCCGGAGTCTCGACGGAGGAGGCAGACCTCCTCAAGCGCAGCAACAAGAAAACGAAGAGAGGGCGAGCGGAGAGGGAGGATGAGCCCATGGAGAGAGAGGAAATGGAACATGACGAGACCATGCCAATAACGACTGATTTGGTGGAGGAACAAACTGGAACATATAGCCAACCTATGAGAAGGCCAGCGATCTCGTTCAAGGGCGCTCTGACCGGGTGAAAAGAGAAGGAAAGTGTTACGGACGAAGTTTCTGATGACGAAGCTGGTGAACAAGAGGATGATGATCCAGATTGCCTAGTGGTGAAGTTAACGAAGGAAGAAAAAAGGAGAATGAGAAAACGCTGGGAGAATACTCTGATCGTAAAGGTGTTGGGCAAAGTGGTTGGATACAACTACCTCCTGAGACGCCTAAGGACCATTTGGGCTCCCAAGTGTGGAATGGATCTCATCGCCATTCAGAATGGATACTTTCTGGCTCGTTTCGCGTCAGTGACAGACTATGAACACGCACGGCTGGAAGGACCATGGACGGTACTAGACCATTGTCTCGCCGTGAAAGATTGGGAACCGGACTTCAACCCTATGCGCGAAGAAACCCATAAACTTCTAGTGTGGGTACGTTTTCCATGTCTCCCGATCGAATACTATGACTACGATTTCTTGATGAGGGTGGGAGATATGATTGGGACTGCGAGGAAGGTCGACCACGCGACAAGCATGGCCTCACGTGGACTATTCGCGAGAGTAAGTGTAGAAGTTGACATCACGAAACCCCTGCTTGCACGATTCACACTCCGAAACAAAAGGCGAACCATCGAATATGAAGGTCTACACCTTGTGTGCTTCAAATGTGGAATGGTGGGTCACCGGAAAGAAGGGTGTAAAATGGATGACGACATGCCAGAAGAGGTGACGCCGGAAAACGATGACTGAGCGCCGGCGGAAGCAGACAAAACAGCACCGGAAATGCGGTCAGAACCCACATGGAAAGTTGGGAGAGAGAATGCGCAAAAAACGGCAGTCAAGGGACCGTTAGGTGATAAATACGGTAGCTGGATGATCGCACAACGGAAACAAAGAAATTACCATAATCAAGGAGATAACAGAAGAGATAATGGGCGAAACACGGGGGGGAGAAGTGGTAACGCAACAGGAAGAAATGGAGGAAATCAAGGGAACAACAGAAACAATTATAGTAAGGAAGGGTTTAATAAGGAGGGGTTTAAAATATGGGACAATTCAAGGTTTGGGGTCTTGGAAAATCTTGAAGAGGATTCGGAGCAAGAAGCCCAAGAGGAATATAACACAATGGACAGGCCTAATGGCCCAACAGGAGCTGGTCTGTCGGGCAAAGGAAAAAGACCTCAAGTCCAAATAACAGAAGCCCAAATAACAAATGACAAGTCGGGAAGTAATAAGGGGAATAATATGGGAAGGACAACTGGGAGACATACGGGGGAAAGCAGCAGGAACACGGAGAAGAGTAAGAAACATGCGAACCAAGCGGCAGATATGGACAGCCACACGGTAGTAAGGGGTTATGAAAATGGGAATCGGGTGGAGACAACGGTGGTTACTGAGGAGGGAAGCGCAACTGAGACTACTCACACACAACCGGACACTCACAACCACCACCAGGACCCGCCTGATCGTGAAAATATGGATACGGGGGAACAGAGTGATCCCATGACTGAGGTGGTGTTCACCGAAGAGCAGTCCACGGCTGACCCCAGCGCCGTTGCGCAATGAGCCTTTGCTGTGTTTCTCTTCGTTTTGTTTTGCGGTGTGTTTTTATGAAGATCATTTGTTGGAATTGTCAGGGGGCAGCGTCTAGTGGTTTTAGACGTGCTCTCATTCTTCTTGTTAACAAAGTTAAAGCTGATGTGATTGGACTGTTAGAACTGAGAATTTCAGGGCATGCTGCGGATAAAGCATGCAAAAGTTTTGGGTTTGATAACTGGGTTAGGGTAGAAGCTGTTGGTTTTAGTGGAGGCATTTGGATCCTATGGCGCAATGATACTACCGTAGAGATTCTTGCCACCAATCCACAATTTGTGCTCACTAGAATCAAAAAAGGAAATGATAAGTTGGGGCTCGTATCCTTCGTCTATGGTAGCCCAACGCATAACTTAAGAAACAAACTGTGGGAAAAGCTCTCAACTGACAACTTTCCCCTTGAAGAGGAGTGGTTAACAGTGGGAGATTACAATGCTGTAACATGCATAGAGGATGTGAGCAACAAGGAAAACTTCAACAGCCATAGATGCTCAGGTATGAGACAATGGATTTTTAAAGAGGGTTTGATTGATATTGGTTTCTTTGGTTCCAGGTATACATGGACAAGAGGCAAGGATCAAGCGACGTTTACCGGAGCTAGACTCGATAGAGCGCTCTGTAACACCGAATAGATAGTTAAGTATCCGAGAACTAAGGTGACGCATTTGACGAGAATTTGTTTGGATCACTCTCCGCTCCTCATCGAGTTGACGACCGAACAGGAAGCTCCCAGAAGACATAATTTCCAGTACCAAGCTGCTTGGAGTAGGCACCCGGATTTCGCTAAGTTGGTGGAGAGCGGATGGGATGCGAACAAAGCAGTGATGGAAAACATTGAGACCATGCAACACAAATGCATAGCATAGAGCAAGGAGGAATTCGGAAATATTGATAAGAAAAAACAAAAGCTAGTGGCGAGAATTGCAGGAGTTCAAAGAAGCATCGAGCGCCAGCCACACAATGGACTTCTAACTCTCGAAAGGAAATTGAGAGCACATCTCGACGAAGTCCTTCACCAAGAGGAACTACACTGGTTTCAAAGATCAAAGGAGGACTGGATCCAATCAGGAGACCGTAACACGAAATTTTACCATGCGGCGACAATGGTCCGATGGACAAGAGGGAGAGTCCACGGGCTCAAGAACGACAATGATGAGTGGATACATGATAAACAACAAATGGAAGAGATGATCCAAGAATATTATAAAAACTTGTACTCGAGAGATGACGGACTAGAAGATGCAGACAACTTAAGGGGTATGTTTCCCAGAATTGATGAGGGAAATTGGCAGAAAATGAACAAGGAGATCACGGAAAACGAGGTTAAAGAAGCTGTTATGGTGATGGCCCCCTCAAAGCACCAGGGCCGGATGGCTTTCATGCCATGTTTTATCAGAAGGCTTGGAATGTAGTTGGAGAATGTATGCATCGGATGGTGAAGAGGTTCTTTGAAGAAGGAATGCTCCCGAAAGGCATAAACGAAACAAACATAGTGCTTATTCCAAAGGTCCCTAACCCAGAACGGGTGACTCAATTACGACCTATAAGCCTATGTAACGTGGCATATAAGATAGCAACCAAGGTCATGACAAACAGGCTAAAATGCATTATACCGGAGCTGGTATGCCCGAACCAGAGCAGCTTCGTGGCAGAAAGACAAATAACCGACAACATTGTGATCTATCAGGAAGTGCTGCACACCATCAGAACTGTCAAGGGTCAAACTGGGTTCATGGTGTTAAAAATTGATCTTGAGAAAGCATACGACAGATTGGATTGGCATTTCATCCGGTCCACGTTGAAAGAAATTGGTATGAACAGTAATTGGGTTCGAAACATCATGCAATGTGTGGAGACTGCAGGAATGTCAATTCTGTGGGAAGGAAAGAAGCTTGAAAGGTTTAAACCTGAGCGAGGAGTTCGACAGGGCGACTCCATATCACCATACCTTTTTGTGCTGTGTATTGAGCGACTAGGGCACATCATATCAGAATCGGTGTCTCAAGGCAGGTGGAAAGGAGTCAAGGCTTCAAGGAATGGACCAGTCATATCCCACCTCTTCTTCGCAGATGACATGGTCTTGTTCGCAGAAGCAGACAAAGATCAGATTCACACAATCATGGATTGTCTTAACACCTTCTGTAAGTATTCCGGGCAAAAAATCAATAAGTTAAAATCGAATATTTTTTTCTCTAACAATGTGTGCAGAGAGAAAGCTGAGAAGCTGGCTGAAGTAGCTGGCATCCCGATAACATCGGACCTCGGAAGGTACCTGGGAGTGCCATCGCTTCATGGAAGAATAACCAAGGATCACTGCAAAAATATCATGGATCGGGTGCAGAATCGACTTGAAGGATGGAAAACTAGGTTCCTCAACCTGGCAGGCAGACAGGTGCTGGTACAGTCAGTGCTTAACGCAATACCTTCATATGCAATGCAAACCATGCTCATACCAAAGGGAGTGTGTGATGCGATCGATAAAATTACGAGAAATTTCCTGTGGGGAGGATATGGCACCAAGAGGAAAACAAGTTTGGTTAGCTGGAACACGGTCACACTACCAAAAGAGACTAGTGGACTGGGGATTAAGTCCATGCGTAATATGAATGTTGCACTCCTATCCAAATTAGGGTGGCGCGTGCTAAACGAGGAAAACAAGACCTGGGCCCGTGTTGTCACATGCAAATATATGAAAGATGAAACTTGCCTTGAGAACATCAAAAGAAAGAGAAACGACTCTAATGTATGGAAAGGGATATGCGCAGCGGTACCGACCTTAAAAATTGGAGTCAAGAAGGTGGTGAGAAATGGTAAAGGAACGCTCTTTTGGACTGACCGCTAGGTAGGTAACGATCCACTTAGAAAATGGTGCATCGGCCCACTCAATAGACATGAGGAAGGAAAGAGCGTTGCGGAGTATTGGAGCAGGGATGGAACATGGGACTGGAATAGCATTGGCATTGCCCTACACCCAACAAAAAGGGCGGAAGTGGCTGCTAAGGTGGTTCTCAGAGAAGATGGGAAAAGAGATACTTTGGGCTGGGGTTATGCAGACGACGACACGTTCTCAACAAAGTCGGCCTACGGCATTGGAATGCAGACTCATGACCGCGAGGCAAACGCTGAATGGAGAGAAATATGGAAAATGAGAGTTCCGAATAGGATCCGTTCTTTTATTTGGCTGGTTAAACATGGGAGGATCATGTGCAACTCGGAAAGAAAGAAACGGGGATTCACGCAAGATGAAAGATGCAGTATCTGTGGAGCCGAAAAAGAAGACGTGGAGCATGCTATTCGAAGGTGCCCGGCAGCGGACGCTGTTTGGAGGAGGATCAACGCTAAGGACAATTCAGGTACATCCACCTTAACTAATTTTAATAACTGGTTAAGTAAAAATGTGACAGGGGGCAAGGGAGGCCAAACGAGGAAACAGAGAGTAGCAAGGTTTTCCATTACCGCATGGTGGATCTGGAAGTGGAGAAACAATCTCATTTTCAATGGAGTGGAGAGAGATATCAACGACAAGGTGGAGTGGCTGCAGAATCAGTTCAAAGAGATCGAGGCAATTCTTGAGAGAGGCGAAGGGCCGAGAGGCAGACGACAAAGAGACGATCGCAGAAGACAACCTTGGAAACCACCAAATACTGGTTGGACCAAAGTCAACACCGATGGGTGTGTTGATAAGAATCAGGACGCATCGTGCGGGGGGGTGTTCAGAAATGACGAAGCGGCTTTCAAAGGAGCGTTCTCCAGGAAGATAGGGAAGTGCGAACCAACCAAGGCAGAGCTATGGGGAATCCACATGGCAGTACAGAAGGCGTGGAACATGGGCATCCGAAAAGTAGAAGTTGAGTCAGATTGCACCAAGGCAATCAACCTCATCAACAGCAACGAAGAGCAAGATGGACAAGCAAGGAATATTGTTGATCTTTGCAGAGCGTGGAAGACTCGGAACTGGGAAGTCAAATTCTCATACATCCCGAGAGAACAGAACAAGGTGGCAGATGCGCTGGCTAAGGGAGATCGCAACTAGGCGGAGATTGAGAGATGGTTTGACCACCCACCAAGGGCGATTGAGAAGCTGCTGCGCGCTGATGAAATTGGCCTCCTGGGTGCTTTTTACAACGTGAGGGTCAGCTAATGACCTTGGATTTTCTCCTCCTCTACTCACAAAAAAAAAAAAAAAAAAACTTTACGGAAGAGTTTAGTTGAAAGTAGGAAATTAGGAAGAAATGAATTACATTTCCGTAAGAAAGGATTAAATAAGAGTAAATTAAGACCAAGGTCCACCTTATAAGATGAATGTTAGTCCATGATAGAGTTTTTTGCATTTTTAGTCCCACGACTATAGTGACACTTGTAGGATTGGTCCACGACTTTCAAACTTTGCAATTTTGGTCCATGACTATTGTTTTTGTTGCAAAAACGGTCCTTCCGGCGCCGGAAAACAAAAAACGGCGGATTTTCCGGCAATTTTTCGCCGGAAAAAAAAAATCGACATATTTTCTGTCAATTTCTCGCATGAAAAAAAATTTCCCCTTTCAAGTAGGATTATTGACATTTCTAAAAAATTAATTTAGTTTACTTTTTATTCAAAATTGACATTTCTAAAAAATTCCCCTTTGTGTTGGCAGATGTTACTACTGGGCAAAATTATTCAAATATTATTTTTACTTTTTAGTTTAAATTTAATCTTAATAATATTATTTTTTGTTGATCTTGAATTTGTATTAATAATTTTGAATTTGTACTTAATTGGCTAAAAAGTAAATATATTTTAAATTTAAACGAAAAAGTAAAAATAATTTTTAATTTGTATTTAATTTTACTAAGATTAACTTGGCTACGTGTGCTTTTAAAAATGAATTAGTTTTAACTTTAATTAGCTTACCAAAATAAAAAATAATTAAATTGACTACATATGTTTTTAGAAATGAATTTGTTTTAACTTAAATTAGTTGTTTAGAAATATCAATTTTAATCCTACTTGAAAGGAGAATTTTTTTCCAGTGAAATGTTGACGAAAAATATGTCGATTTTTTTCCGGCGAAAAATTGCCGGAAAATCCGCCGTTTTTTGTTTTCCGGCGCCGGAAGGACCATTTTTGCAACAAAAACAATAGTCATGGACCAAAATTGCAAAGTTTGAAAGTCGTGGATCAATCCTACAAGTGCCACTATAGTCGTGGGACTAAAAATGCAAAAAACTCGTCCATGATATAACAATTCCAACAAGCTTCTTCTTTTCTTTCTTTTGTTTGTTTGGTTTTTTTCCTTAACCTAAGTTCAATATTTGGTCCAGACTTTAAATCTCGGCAAATTTTACTATGGATCGTGGTCTTGTAGAATCATGGACTATGACATAAGTTGATGTTGTTTGATTTTAATTTTAAAATAAAAAACTTGTCACCGTTTTTTTATTTTATGAACTCTATTTTATTTTATTTTATTTTTGTTTCATTTCCCACACATTAGTTTCATTATAATAACGCTGAAATATAATTTTAGTTATAGTTCAGGTTCATTTAATAGTATGCATATTTGTATGAGCTTTGATATCAAATTTCATTTTATACATACAATATGTTCATTATAGCAACATTGAAGTATTATTTTAATTCCACTACATGTTCATTTGACAATATACATATCTGTATAAGCTTCATTTTATACACGCAATAGGTTTATTGTAACAACACTAAAGTATCATTTTAATTATACTACATGTTCATTTGACTATATCTCGTGCCAAGACAAGTTCCCCTGCGGTTAACACACAAAGGACGCACCTTAAGTGTAGAAATGACACATTCAACCTTAAGTATTAAAATGACGTACCTTAACTACACAAAACATGCACCTTAAGCACACAAACAAAGAACCTTAAGAAGGAAAATCATGCACCTTAAGTTCATAACTGACGCATTTTAAGCACACAAATCATGCACTATATAATATTTATTTTTATAATTTATATAATTTTATATCAATCTAAATATTATTAAAATATTATTACAATTAATTTTGCTACACGATACACATAGTAAAAAATATAGTTAATTACAAAATTGGTAATTTCGTTATATATAATCAAGGGATCATTTCGGTAATTAAATCTTAAAAATTAATATAAATATTGAGAAACGGTATTGAAAAATTTTATCATCTCCACCGGATTTGAGTGAAACTACCATCCCAAATAAATGAGAGATAAAATAAGAAACTATTCAAATGTTGTCACGCAATAACATATTATAATTCATTCGAATAAGGTTTTTATTTACTTAAAGTTGTAATGCCTGGAAGGTTACATTGTAATAATTGTGGTCGTGCCGGAGTGGTTATCAGGCATGACTAGAAATCATGTGGGCTTTGCCCGCGCAGGTTTGAATCCTGCCGGTCACGTTTTTTAATACTCTATATTAAAATCTTAAATTTATTTAGATTATTGTAAATAATAATAATAATAATAATAATAATCTATACTATATATAAAAGTAAATTCTTCCACCCAAATTTTCCCGCTCAAACTTTTATTAATATAATTACATAATTTATTGGTAAAATAATTAATAAAGCTTAATTGGTAAGAAGATGTTATATGGAAATTAAATAATATCTATTAATTGGTAATATTGTTTCCAATAAGTCTACACCAATAAGAAAATAATCATTTATTTTTATTCTTTACAAATTCACGTTAACAACACCAATAATATGTTACTAACATACGCACATCCAGTTCCAATAAATTATTATGTGCAATAATTATAATATTTTAAAATGAACATAGTATGAGGATTTTGCACATAATGAACTATATTTTTCTTGTTTTTTGACATGGTAATTTTGCATAGGCATAGATTCTTTTTACTATTTAAACACTTCATTATGCTACCAAATTCTAAGAATAATTAAACCATTATACTTGTGAGAATATAATGGAAATAATAATTTATTAATTATTATTTACACTAATAATAATAATAATAATAATAATAATAATAATAATTTGAATACTTATCTATACTTCTATACTATATTATTAATAAAAATAAAAAATTCTCGTGAAATTCCCACCAAAACAATAGTAAAAGTAAAATGGAAAAGAAAACTGATATTACTAATGGATTGGAAATATAAAACGATCCTAATGGAAAAGGAAACGGAAATTAGGCTAATTGGAAAAAAAAGATATTACTGATTGATTGAAAATTATTTAAAAAACTTTAAAAAATTAATTACACTTTCCTTTTAAAAAAGTATACAAATTTATAATTCTCATATTCTCTACCTATAAATACATTCTTCATTTTGCACAACGCTCATCCTCTTCCCATGTTGGTGACTCTTCATTCCCTTCTTCCACTACCCAGTAAGAAATCATATTACAACTTTATAAATTGACATGTAATATGCATTATTCTATAATAACTGATAGGGTTCGTGTGGATGAAGCAAAAGAAGGCAAAGGAGCACAAGTTTAAGAATATTGGGGTTCGTGTGGATGAAACCAATGTTTCCTACAATATTTTCTGTATTTTGATTTTAAAGTAATTATTAAATTTTATATTAATTTGCCTAATTTAAGATATTGTATGGCATCTTTTATATGTTTTCATCTTCTTATTATTTTTAATCTCTTTTTTAATGCTTAATAATTACCATAAATAATTATTAATAATTGTAAATTTAAATGATGTAATTATATTAATAATTAATTATTAAGACAAATATAATTTATTTTGTACTGTGAACACATTATTTTTAATAATTTTGATTTAATTAAATTATACCTTAATTATAAAAATTATACCTAATAATTTTAGTATTACATGGGACACAATAAATACCATAAATAATGTAAAATAATTTTCAATTGTATTCAGCAATAAAATTAATAGTTAATTTTTAAGTCAATTATAAAATCTTTTATACTGTGGGCACATTATTTTTAATTATTTGGGTTTAATAATATTATATCTTATTTATAAAAAATCCAAAGTAATATTTTTAATACAACGTATGTGACTAATAATTATCTTTATTATTAAGGAAATTAACATATATTTAGCTTGATAATAAAAAGTCTTCAAATGTACGAATTATAGTAACATATAAATCAATTAGTAAGCCAATTATATTAGGCAATCTAATTAATAATTTAATTTTTAAATTATATTCTTTTTTTAATAATGAATATATTTTTAAAGTATATACACAAATTATACTTATCAATATAGAATTAAAAATGTACACACACACAAAGCTAAGCTATAACACTATATACATGCCTTAATAATTAATAATTATTATTAATATTATTGCTTAATAATTATTTATGGTAATTCTCATCACCTTCTTCCATGTAATTTTTATGGTAATCTATATACGTATGTTTATACTTAACGTATTATATTATTGGCACACAATAAATTATACTTACTTTTTTTTTTTTTTTGCAAATACTTACCTTAATAATTAATTATTAATATAATTGCCTAATTTTTATTTATAGTAATTATTATGGTAATTATCTTTCCCTTCTTCTGTGCAATTATTATGGTTATATATATATGGTTGTGCAGTTGCTTTAGGTGCGTAATTTTCTTCTTAAGATGCGTGATTTGTATGCTTAAGGTGCGTAAGTATTGAAATTTAAGGTGAGAGAACCTAAAATTGAAAGTGCGTGGTTTTACATCTTAAGGTGCGTTATTTTTCTTCTTAACGTTGTTTTGGACCGTGGTCTACATAATAATTTGTCACAAATCCATGGCAATGTGATCAATTGGGCTCAAGGTAATCAAACTTAATTACCCTAACATTGAAACTCAATGGGCTTTAATTAATTAACTTAATCAACCCAATATCCAAGTCATTTGGGCCAGCTAAATTAATTAATTACTGTAAGGTAGTTTCAGTTAACTCAATTGAAATAAAACTTAACCCAATCAATTAAATTCAATCTCTTGCTATCGTGAGCAAAAGTAAAATATGCCGCTTACTCCATCTCTTAAATTGTGTATAATCAAAACATAAAGCATTATTGGGAGAAAAATGGTACATTTTTTATCTACATTTATAATTAAAGTTATGATGTATATAAATTTAACAGTTGGAAATATACAACTTTCAAATCTCTGTATTGGGATAAGAGAAAATATCAATTTTAGTTCATCGACGACAATATATATATCAATTTTGGTTCTTGACTATTGAAAATTTCTAAATTAAGTGCATGATTATTTAAATTGTATTACATTTGATCCTTGACTATTAATATTTTCAAAGAGAAAATATCATTTTTAGCCCCTTAACTATAATACATGTATCAATTTTGGTCCTTGACTATTAAAAATTTCAAATTAGGTCCATGACTATTCAATTTGTATCACTTTTGGTCCTTGACTATTAACATTTTCAAATTAGGTGCATGACTATTCAATTTGTATCACATTTGGTCCTGCCGTTAAATTTTCCGGCCAAATTTCCAGCGAAGTCATCGGGACCGACTAATTTATTTAATTTTTATTTTAAAAATTATTTTAATACTCCGTAACTTTTAAATAAAAAAAACTTAAAAATAAAAATAAAAAAAATAAAAAAAAATAGAAAACGCTGGTCACCCCCGATGACTTCGCCGGAAATTTGGCCGGAAAATTTAACAGTAGGACCAAATGTGATACAAAATGAATAGTCATGCACCTAATTTGAAAATGTTAATAGTCAAGGACCAAAAGTAATACAAATTGAATAGTTATGGACCTAATTTGAAATTTTTAATAGTCAAGGGTCAAAATTGATACATGTATTATAGTTGAGGGACTAAAAATGATATTTTCTCTATTTTCAAATTAGGTGCTTGACTATTCAATTTGTATCACATTTAGTCCTACCGTTAAATTTTCTGATCAAATTTCCAGTCAAGTCACCGATGACCAGCTAATTTATTTAATTTTTATTTTAAAATTATTTTATTAATTTTTAAATTAAAAACATTAAAAAAAATAGTAAAAGAACACCAGGGGTGGGGGAAAGAAAATGCTTGCCACCCACTCCTCCTTCGTCTCCACCGAAGACGAAGGAGGATGGTGGGGTGGCCGGTGTTATTTATTTATTTATAATTTTTTTTAATTTTAAAATTATTAAACTAATTTTTAAAATAAAAATTAAATAAATTAGCCGGTCACCGGTGACTTGGCCGAAAATTTGACAGAAAAATTTGACAGCAGGACTAAGTTTGATACGAAATGAATAATCATGCATTTAATTTAAATGTTAACAGGAAAGGATCAAATGTAATACATATTGAATAAGTTTTAATAATTAATAATTAAAATTAATATATGTACCATAGTTGAGGACTAAAAATTATATTCTCTTTAATTTGGATAAATACGAAGTGGATGGCCGGAAAACCCACGCCGGGAAACTTCGCTATCATCTATTCAACGGCTCCACTTGTTGACACATAAATTAAGAAACAATTACTAGCAATAATAAATTAGTAATATAACAACGAACCTGGTTACTTCTACGCGTAATCTCACGCCTGTTCTAGAACGATGCTAAGGTTTCTATTATGATCATACCAGATTTCTTTTCTGGCCCAATTAACCTTCATCTCTAAGAAACCATCTTCAATTAATCCTATAAATTGCAGTGTTCCGATCCCCATCTCTATCTATCTCACCACTTCTTTACCAAAGTATATTCTTGCCTTCATTCCAATTCAGAAAGATATTCCCATAAGTCCCCAAATAATGGAGCCAAAAGGAGAAGAATCAGAGCCCCATAAACCCTTGCCTTCTTCTTCTGAATCCCAAGCAGCAGAAATGGACCCTCAGAAATGGGGAACTCATGTGATGGGTCGTCCTGCAGTCCCCACCACCCACCCAGATAACCAGAAGGCTGCCTTGTGGAGGTCTGAGGATCAGCACCAAGATTTCCACCCTCAACCTTACGTCGTCTATTCTCCAGTGGATCGGCCCCCCAGCAACAACCCCTTTGAATCAGTGTGCCACATGTTCAATTCTTGGAGCCATAGAGCTGAGACCGTAGCTCGTAACGTATGGCACAACTGTGAGTACCCTAGCTCCTCAATCACTCTCTATTCTTCATCTGCTATATCTTTATTAGACAGTAGATCCTTAGAATCAAGCACTTATCGGCTATCACCTTATCAAAAATTATCTAGAATTTTCTAGCCATTAATTACTGGATTGAATTTAGTCTTTCACCCCTCCTGTCAAAAGTTATCTAGAATTATCCAGCTATCAATTTGGTCTTTCATCACCTCCATCTAACAATTTTTCTTCCAACATTATTATTAATGAATGACATAATTTTATTTTATTTATATACCCCCACATCTTTTCGTGAGTCGGGACTAAATTTTGACTCTTCAAACCTCTCTTTAATAATCTCTTAAACTAATCTCATTAGTCATTAGTATTATTTTTACACAAAAATTTGTGTGAGACGAATCAGATTATTGATTAATGAGGTCAAAGATTCGTCCTATTAATTAAAGATTCGACTCGTCTGGGTGAGACGGCATCACACAAGTATTGCCCTTATTGCTATTATTATTTTGGAGAGTTTAAATAATCTTGCTAAAGACTTTGTAGTCCACGTGAGAGGGTTATGAGTTCGAGCCTTAGTGGGGACAATGTTTCGTTGGGCAGTAGCAGAAAATAATTTTAACAAAAAAGAGATTTGGCATGCCCTGTTTGCGTGTTTTTTTTTCTCAAAACTAGAGCCCACAAAAATTTTACACTTTTATACTTGCATATGACAAATTATACCGTGCACCACGGTGCATATAGCAATGTGCACCACGTACGTAAACGACGTCGTTTTGAGCATTGTAAATTAGTCGTCCCTTTTTTTAGAAATCACGTTTCTCGTTTCGGTCGGTCTGTGTATTATGTTAATATTCTGTGTATTCCAGGCAATCGTTCTGTGTATTCCAGGCAATCGTTCTGTGTATTCCAGGCAACCGTTCTGTGTATTCATGTTAGTAACACACGTTGTGATGTGTTTGTGCATTCGAATGTTTAGGAGGATGAGTTATGTGTATTTTGTGTCAATATTCTGTGTATTGATGTTATTAACACAGGTTGTGATGTGTTTGTGCATTCGAATGTTAGGAGGATGAGTTCTGTGTATTTTGTGTCAATATTCTGTGTATTCTGGGCAAACATTTTGTGTATTCTAGGCAAACGTTCTGTGTATTCTAGATAATGATTATGTGTATTATAGATAATGAATTCCCTGTAGTCATTTGCGTCCGCGTCCACTAACATCGAAACGACGTCGTTTTGGATTGTGATGCACATTGCTATGTGCACCGTGGTGCAGGGTATAACGATTGCTTGCATAGTGTAAAAAAATTAAGAAAAAAATCCCCCCTAATAGTAAAAAAATCATCCTAAGTTTTTATTTTTGAAAAAAAATCCCTAAAGATTACAAATGGAGTTCCTCTTAGCCATTCCTTGCTAAATTTCGTCTTTCATCAATCTTTGCCCAACACATCGTAGGTATACTATCTAGTTTTTTTCCTTGGGAGTTGACAATGTTAATTTTGTGCAGTGAAAACTGCGCCATCTGTATCAGAAGCTGCTTGGGGAAAGCTGAACATGACTGCCAAGGCAATAACAGAAGGTGGATTTGAGCCATATTACAAGCAAATCTTTGCAACCGATCCTTATGAGAAGCTAAAGAAGACGTATGCTTGTTACCTTTCAACAACAACCGGCCCTGTCGCCGGGACCCTCTATTTGTCAACCACCAAGGTTGCTTTCTGCAGTGATCGCCCTTTGACCTTCACAGCTCCTTCTGGCCAGGAGGCTTGGAGCTACTACAAGGTATTAACACTTTTAATTTCTGCCCACTATCATTGTTGTAGGATTAATCGCTTATCACTACCCTAACTCTAAAAGCTCAAGAGCTAGGGTATTTCCTGCTGGACTTGGCCTGACTTAGTTTACCGGCCTTTGTCTAATTCACTCCCTTAACACCAACCAGTCTTTCACGGCAAATTATTATTTGGACCAGGGTACACATAGTGCTATGTGGTAACAAAAAGTACATTTTTAATATAATAAATGTACATTATTTGTGTACTAAATGTACACTATAAAATATAAGGTACACAAATAGTGTATATACATTTTTAATATTATACTGAATGTATATTATTTGATATTATGGTCCACACAGCTGCATGGCTCATGGTCCACACAATAATGATTGGTCTTTCACTGCTCCTAGTGACTGACTTGATTCCACTTGTTGGGCTTCCATAATTGACACACAAGTCGTAGTAGAGCGCCATATAGAGGCGGCTTTGGTGGCCGATGGATTTCATCTGAATTCCATTATGGCTCGATTTCGAGAAATTTGCGGGTATATTCACTGCCCGCAAGGGGAACTATTGAGTCCTAGAACTACCTACGCGTCGTACGTGACTCAGATAACGGAACGGGGAACCCGACAAAGCGTTCCCTATCGCCGGGTTCTTCAAGCAATCCAAAACTATGATATCCTTTTAGAACGAAGATGATATATATCATAGTTTAGGTATTTGCTAGGATTATATCTAGTAGTGAATGCGTAATTTTAGTACACATTTTCCTAGCTAGTCTTTAACTACTCTCATTTAAATTCAAACCAGTGACTTAACTTGATTCGACTTGTTGGGATTGAACGTTTATTACTACACCAAAAATTAAAGTTAGTAGCGAAGCCGCAAGTTTAGCACACATTTTTCAAAAACAGAGTCATGGACTCATCTTACTGATTTCCGTCTAACGATTTCCTAGCTACATGGCGTTAGATTTGGCTCTTACCTCTCTCCGCCTAACGTATTGCATTTAGAAACAATTCAAGTTGGTTGCTAACATCAATACTACTTACTTTGTGTGACTTTGACAGATTGCAGTACCCTTGGCAAATATAGCAGCAGTGAATCCGGTGGTAATGAGAGAGAATCCACAAGAGAAGTACATTCAGATAGTGACAGTTGATGGTCATGACTTCTGGTTCATGGGGTTTGTGAATTTTGAGAAAGCAACCCATAATCTCCTAGACGGCTTGTCAAATTTTAGAGCATATGGAAATAATAATGCAGCAGGGCAGTCTGTGAGTGGACATGCGAATGTGTCACAACCTGCTACTGCTAATTAACTAGCAATAAAGTAGTATTTCACCATTCAACTCCTCTTATCTGAGTTGTCTTTCCTTATACACAGTTATTGTATTACTTTGTGTGCTTAATTGCTTGGAGTGTATTCATGTATATTGTTAGTTGTTGTTGTTGGATGCATTATAGATTTTTCCCTTCAGGTATGGATGATCAGGTTGTAGGCAATCTGTGTAGAGAATTTTCAATATAAATTAAGGGGGGTTCGGTACACCATAATTGTAATTCTTTAGCTGGCTAATTACATTGTTTGGTTTGAAGGAATTACCTCTTTTTTTTTTTTTTTTTTAATTGAAATTCATACTTTCATATGAATTCTGAACAATGAAGCATGGAACAGATAAAGAGAAGAGAAAGATTTGGTAGTTATTATTATTATTACTAATTAGCAATTTTGCATGAACTTGAATTTTATAGTTTTTTTATGAACAGATGTCAATTGTATTGCATGAGTATATTCATATTTGTTAATGAGTAATGTTAGTACAACATAAAAAAATAGAATGAGTAAAATATTTTATTTATAACTTATTAAATACTTCTTTGTAAACTACCTTACTAGTTGAATTAGTAGTATTATCTAACTCATTCTTAGGATTATTGACTTTAGATACTGCTACACATAATTGTCCGTGTACAAATATTGGTGTTTTTAGTAGCAGTCGAATATCGTGTACAAATATTGATGTTTTTAGTAGCAGTTCAACATGAGATAACGTTTGGCCTTGAAATTTAACTGTCTATGTACAAACTCTAGTGTTTTTAGTAGTAGTCTAACATGAGACCACGTTTGGCCCTGAGGTTTATGTGTGTCTAGAGGTTCCTGCCAAGCTTGCAAAGAAATAGCTCGTTACATGAGTCTGCGAAAGCCAGAACTTGTTTTTCCATCTGTGTTTTATTAATGAATTAGAAATTAGGTTGAACTGAACATAAGTTCTACATTGTGTTTTACCCAAGGTTCTATAACCAAAAAAAAAAAATTATGTTCAAAGTATTATTCTACATTGTATTCTTGTTTTCGTAATACATAATTGTTATGTTTTGTTTGTTCCATATTTATTAAGTTGTTTTTGATAAGTACTAAATTAGTGATATTGTAGTATAGTAAGGCAAGTATGTGCAATTTTAGGCAATAGTTTTCCGATCCATGAGTTTGCCTTTGAGACTTGGGAATGTTGAGAACACATCCTTGCCTTTAACTCCATAAATGTGTGACAGCATGAAGTTATAGTCCATGGCAGACTATAACCAAGTTAAGTCTCAAAAAAAAAAAATCAATTTTTATTTGCCTTAGACTTTAGAAATGAATGAGAGCATTTATATATGGTCCATGGCAGACTATAACAAACTTAAGTCTAAAACAATTTTATATTTTGGTTACTTAAATTTATGGGTGAAGTGCCATCCCGCACCACGAACCATAAGCGATTCTTCATGCCGCACCATGTACTTTTAAAAGTGCTTATTCGATCCGCAAACCGTAATTTTTTTTCTGCCTAGCCTTTTTTGCAGGTTCCCCAGTATACTTGCTGACTTGGCGCCGGTAATCCGCAAACTGTAATGTGATGTGGAAATTAAATTATATTTTACTCCTTATTTGCAGTATTAATATTGTACAACCGTGCATATTTCGTAGTTTTCTCCGATTCAAAGCTCAGCGGCCGTTCAAAGCAGACAGAAGCACAGTCCGACGAAGCACGCAGTTCTCCGACGAAGCACGCAGTTCTCCGACGAAGCACACAAAGTATAGGTATGTCATCTTCCTCGAATTCATCGCGGGTTAGAGTAAACATGGAGTATGAACCTAGTGTGTATTGTAATTGTGGGTTGAAAGCTCCCATTTGCACAAGTAGAGAGTCGGGAAAGCAATTCTTCGGGTGTCAAAGATGGAAGGTATGAAGCAATTCTTCGGGTGTCAATTCTTTTGAATGAATTTTGGTTTCAATTGTTGTAAAACTACAGCTAGGGTTTTCTTAATTTTGGGTTTCTTTTTCCGTGATTGAGGTGTGTAGGATGGAAATGGTTGTGGGTTCTTCCTCTAGAAGGATCAGAATGCTAGGAGGTGCGAAAGTGAGCAAGAAGACCTAAAAAAGCTGGTGCTGTCTTTGAGGATTGAAGTTGAAGCTGTGAGAAAACTCATTGTAACTGATTGTACTGCAATGAAAAAAGATAATCAAGTGATTAGGACAAAGTGTGCTTGTCTGTTAATTGTAATTGTGGTCCTTGTATCAATAATTTGTAATAAGTTGTTCTCATGTTAATGAAAAGTTTTAAGTTTGCAGTAGCTATTTATTGTTTGGAGTTTGCAGTAGCCATTTATTGTTACATTATGTTTGCATTCGATTTTGTAATCTCTTTGTTCTCATCACTACCAAATTGGCAAACTGTAATCAAATGCCAATGTTAACTGCCAAAGTGCAAAAGTGTCAAAGTGCCAAAGTGGATTATAGTGCCAAACTGTAATTTGTAATCTCATTCTACTTTGGATTATAGTTCACTGCCAAGTGCAAATGTGCCATTATGTATATACCTATAAGCATATACATTGTCAAACTACCAAAACATACCATACTTATAAGCATATACATTGTCAAACTACTAAAACATACACAGTGCCATATATAGTCAATCTACCACAACTGCCATTCACTTATAAACTGTCAAAAAAGAACACATTGTCATGAAGTTATAAACAGCCAAAAAAGAACAACATAGAGTGCCATTAACATTACAATCTGCCATCTAATTCAGTGCTATACTAGGCTATAAACTGGCAAGACAGTAGCACAAAAAACAAAGTACATAATACTCCAATACAGTTTGGAGCAGTAATAATAGCCAAAATACATACAGAAGTCATAACTATCCAATCTACCAACAAACTACAAATTCTGTTAGTCTTCAATCTGCTAGCATCTTCACCTAGTCTACAAGTTCTCCAAGCCTTCAGTCTGTGTGCAATCTACAAACATAAAGAAAGCAGTTGTATCATAATCCATCACTTCTAGAACCAATAGGCATTAAATGTTAACTTACTCTAATTACCTGACATTGCAACTGTGCTTTCTTGAGCTCCTCTACCTCTAACAGCAATAGTTTTCCTTCCTCTTCCTCTTCCTCTTCCTCTAGTACCAGCCCTAGCAGCAGTAGAAGGCCCAGGGTCTCCTTGTCCAGTAGACAAACTTGGACAAAATCTTTTGTTGTGCCCTTTCCCTTTGCAAACTTGACAAGTCATCATTCTTCCTTTCCTAGAGATCTTTCTAACAGCTGCACTCAGTTTGTTTTTATCCTTGTTCTGTTCATCAGCTTCCAGCTTTCTTTTCTTCTTGGGCCTGCCAGTCATCTTCCTTGGAACTGGAGCATGGATCTCCTCTCCTTGAGTTCTTGGCCAAAACATTTCTCCATTCATGGGCTGTATTACATGCTCATAGGTTTTCAAGTACATATCCTTGCTGTAGCACTCATGAATATACTCTTCTGGTTGATGTCCCTTGTGAAATATTGCACAAATGGAATGGGGACATGACAAACCAGTCAACTGCCAGAGTCTACAAGAACAAGTCCTCAACTCTAAGTTGATCTTGAACTGAAATCTCCCCTTTCTCACCTCATATCCATCTGCTCCATTATATACAACTTCCCAATCTGCACTGCCAAGAATATTCTCATTTAACTTCTTCAGCACAAAAGGCCCATAATTCCCAGTCCATCTCTCAGCAGTTGCCTTTTTCTTTGCAATCCTCTTCATCACAGCCAGTCTCATATCTTCAAGCATTGGAATTATATTCATGGATCTTGCATTCAACAATGTCTTGTTGAATGCCTCACTCAAATTGTTATCAACCAAATCACATTTAACCTCCTCTTTGAAGAATGCTTTGCACCATAACTGCATTGGGTACTTTTGTAAATCTTGAAGCGCTGTAGCATCTACCTTCTCCAAAGCTTTCAATTTTTCTACAAGCAATGCTTGATTGGGTGTCTTTGCAATCTGCCAGAATAAACCTTTTAGAACCTTCCCTCTGTGCTTCTTACTCCAGTTGGAGTGGACATGCCTAGCACAATTTCTGTGCTCAACTCCAGGAAATACTGCTTGAATGACACTAACCAACCCCTAGAAAATGAAATTGAAGTTAAGAAATGCATGTATACTATGAATGAAGAGAGTTGATAAACCTCATAATTCCAGTGGTTTACCTTCTGTTGATCACTCATTAAGGTCCATTGAGTGTTGTCCACAATGCCCAAATCATCCTTCAACAGGTCCAGAAACCATTTCCATGAAGAGGTATTCTCAATCTCAACTACAGCCCATGCAATTGGGTACATTTGATTGTTCCCATCTCTACCCACAGCTGACAGTATTTCACCCTTTAGTTTCCCCTTCAGGAAGCAGCCATCAAGTCCAATGAACCTCCTACACCCCTCTAAAAATCCCTTCTTCAATGCCGCAAAACAGACATATATCCTCTCAAACATAGCAGGTGAATTTTCCACAGTTCTTGTTGTTTTTATTTTCACTGTACTTCCTTGGTTAGAATTCAAGCACTCTTGTGCATAATCCCTAAGCCTTTTGAATTGACTCTCATACCCAATATCAAGTTTCTTCAAAATCCCTGTAATTGCCCTTCTACACATACTGACAGTTACATTCAAGTTGAATTCAGATTTAATGTGTCTACTGAGCTCAGAATACCCAATAGTTGGATTTTGCCTCACCTTATCTTCAAATTTCCATTCTAACCATTTCTGACTATCCCTAAGGTGAATTGAGTGTTGCATTTATGCTCCAACATAATTGCTTTAACCTGAAAACACCTAGTTCTTTCCTCCGAGCCTGCACTAACATGAAAACCACACCCCTTCCCTAGGCACTCAACCCTAACATACTTTAAACCATTCTTTTTCCAAAATAGATCCCTCTTTGTGTAAACAACATAACTAATCATGGCAAGCTTAAATTGTACATTGTCATCAAAGTACATGCCTAATTCAAGAAATGGTGGATCTGATTTAGGGTTGTACCTAGGGTATTTGTCATTGTACTTTGACTGCACCTCAACCCCTTCCTCATTCTCATTTTCTTCTTCAACAGTTGGTGGGTCTTCTGAATCATAGTAGACAGAATCTGCCTCATCTACTACTGGAATTTCATTTGATAAGTCATCAACAGTTGGTAAGTCATGTACTCTAACCTTTGCTTTTCTCTTGGCCCCCCTTTCCCTAACATGCTCACTACCACTACTTATATGCTCACTACCACTACTTAGTTCATTTCCCTAGTCACTGTAAAAATCACTCCACCTTAAGTCAGCTTCCTCAGCACCTAAGTCAGCATCTACACTTGCTCTCTCAGCACCTAAATCACCCTCTACTCCTACTCCCTCACCACCTAAATCAGCCTCTACTCCTACTCCCTCACCACCTAAATCAGCCTCTACTCCATTCCCCTCATTCTCAGCTTGCACTTCACCACCCCCTTCAGGCCAAGGTAAAGATAAAGCAACCACCGTAGTCTCATCTATCCCATGTTCAACATAAATTTCACACCTTCTGTTTTCACTTGCAATCTGAGCTAAATGGAGACTACTAGCATCATTATTAAGTAGCTTTAAAGCTGTAAAGGGTTCAGTGGTCAACTTATAAGTCAGTGAGGAAATGTTCCCATATCTTTGGTCTTTTATATACTTCATTAAGTGGGGATAACATATTAGGTCAGGGTCTATATGCACTACTTCTGTCTCCCCATTCACATAGTTAAATCTAGGCTTTTACACGAAATTACCTCCATGATGTATAATTAATTCCACACTTTCAGTCATCCTGACAAAGAAATTCAATGCACATTGTTTAAGATGAAAAGAACACCACACTGTCTCACTTTAGTCAATGCACATTTCAAGATAAAGATGCAGATTACAACTGTCAAACATAGTTCAATGTGAAATGCAGGACCACAATACATACAACCATATTCAAAACATAAATGCAGTATATAAGGACCCCACTAACTCAATATCAATACTTTATACAAAGCAAAAGCAACCCAGGAGGACCCCATCAAGACCCAACACATCGAACAAAGCAAGACCAACTCATATTCACATATTCAAACAATGCATAACAAAATCAGATAAAAGCCAACAAAGCACGACCACAAAAACTCATTTTCAAAGCACATTAACACAATATTCGCATAAAGATTATTGAAGTGAGTATTTGCATAAAGATTATTGAATTGATGTAGTAACTGCTACCTACCTTGCAAATCCTTCGCAATATACTGTCTATGCCTTCGTCCTTCGTCCTCCGTCAACCGGCAAGTCGCGATTTAGGGTTTGGGTATTCGACTTTTGGATTCCGATTGGGTGTGGTGGTCGCGATTGAGAGGGATGAATGTTAGAATTCAAATTAGGGTTACTAAGTCATCTACGAAATTGGGGTTAATTACAATAGGAAGTTGAAATGGCTGCCACCTATATAAAACATACCACGTCAACAAGTACACACCGCCACATCACAATTTTATAACCTGTTACTTGAAGGGAACCTACAAAAAAGGCTAGGCGGAAAAAAAATTACGGTTTGCGGATCGAATAAGCACTTTTAAAAGTACATGGTGTGGCATGAAGAATCGCTTATGGTTCGTGGTGCAGGATGGCACTTCACCCTAAATTTATTTACAAATTGATGATTGCAGGAACTCCCACTGGTTATGTATTTCTCACACTGTTGGGACATTATCATCATGTAATTATGTAATTAAGATCCCAAGTAAGTGTTGCTAACCATTTATTTAGTTATTAAATATCTATAATTACGTGTTGGTTGTTTATTAAATATATCATATAAAATTAATGCACTTAAAATAGGCTAACCTATTTTCACTCTCAGTTCAGAGAAATTATGCATAATAAAAGTCCAAAAATCTGTCAAAAGTTTAGTAAGACAAAAAATAGCATGTTTTAAATAATCCAAAACATTTTGAAGTCTCCTGCAAGTCCATTACAATTATTAAAATTGATTCATTCATCCCTAGATTCATCTTCATCAATAATCTTTTCAACTTTCACAATGACTTGTTTCTTCTTTTAAGAACCCTGAGTACTGGAAAATTCATCCAGTAGGGATATCTTAACTGCATCTAATAATAGGACTCATATTAGCCATTGATCTAATAAAATTAATGGATAGATTTAGGTTGTCTTTTAATTAGTTGTTTTGATTTAATTATGCAAAGTGTCGTTTGTATAGCTGTCTTAGAGGGTAGTTTTGTCTTTGTCAATGTTTTAATTTTGGGTAGCTGATTTTTCGGATTCCTATACGCAGCAGATATCCAAAATTTCGACGGTTCTTATTCTTCTTGTTTTTGGAGAGCATTCCTCATTGGCTGAGCTTTGCGGTCCCAAGCGGCGGTCTTTGGCAGGTTATCGACGTCAACTAGTCAGAGCACACCGACGCAGCAATGGCAGAGGGCGATGGTTCTCGACTTCGTCTTGAGATGTCTTCTAGGATGGCTAGTCGAGGTAGGTTTTTATTTTTTTTAATGAATTTTTTCGTTATTATGGGGTTCGGGTGGGAGAATATGGTTGCATGTCGATGCTTTTTAGTTCTCGTGGTGGTAGGGAGGTTGTTTCTAGGGTTGAGAGTGTTGTTTCGTTGGGTGGTTGGTTTGTGGTGGTGCGCGGCTTTGTGTCCGGCGACATTGGACGATGGTGCGGCGGGTGATGGGGTTGGGGGTAGGGTTGCATATAGTGTTGTGGCGGTGGGATGTTGGCTTTGGCTTTCGGCGGCGAGTGATGGGATTAGGGGTAGGGTTGCATATAGCTAGTGTTGTGGCGGTGGGATGTTGGCTTTGGCTTTCAGCGGTGGGTTCTAGTTTCCGGCGTTGGCCGCATATGGGGGGTGGGGGTTAGGGTTTTTTTCCTTGGGCTGGTCGGTTTTTTTTTTTTTTTTTCAGTCTTTGATTTGATTTTGTATGTTATTAAGTATGTTTGTAGTGTTTTCCTCTTGTTATATGTACGGGTATAAGATTAGTATATGTAATATTTTTGTTGCTATGGTGCATCTGTGAGACTAATCGTTTACCACCAGTATTGCAAATGTACTCCTTGATCATCATACATTAATGGACTAAAATAGCTACTATGGAGTATGTAGAACCAGAATAGTATTATTAAATAATACGGATTATGATTTTAAAAAAAAAGTCTTTTTTTCTACTGTGATTTACATAAACACGAAGTTTATACATTGTACATCCTCAGATAATATTATAGATTTCTTTATCATTAGAGTAGGGTTTGTAGGGTATGGTGTTTTTGCCCATGTTCTGATTTTTTTTTTTCATGTAGTTTTTGATTGCTTGTGTATGTTATTAATTATGTTACATAGTAGTTATTTATATTAGGTATGCCAGTAAGAGTTGGATGTGTGCCTCTTTAATATTGGATGTGTGCCTCATATGGTGGGGGGGGGGGGGATTAAAATCATTAGTGTAGGGTTTGTAGGGTATGGTGTTTTTACCCATGTTATGTTTTTTTTTTCCTTAGTTTTTGATTGGTTGTGTATGTTATTAATTTTGTTACATAGTAGTTCTTTATATTATGTATGCCAGTTTCAGTTTGGATGTGTTCCTCTTTGATATTGGATGTGTGCCTGATATGGTGTTTTTTAATATTACTATTGAAAGGCATAGAAGAGAACATGTATTGCGTGTCATATTTTTTTGTTCCAAGTGATTTGTAATTGTATGCCAATGTGGTATTATGGATATATAGATTTCACATGTTTATTTTCATTGGTCTTTCTTTTATGTATTGTTTTTGTTGTCTCTTTAAATTAAAGTTGTCTCTCTTTATGTATTCTTAGTTATGAGTAGGCACATTTTGTAAAATCATTAGATTAGGGTTTGTAGGGTATGGTGTTTTTACCCGTGTTCTGATTTGTTTTTTACCTTTAGTTCTTGATTGGTTGTGTACGTTATTAATTATGTTAAATAGTAGTTATTTATATTATGTATTGCAGTTTTAGTTTGGATGTGTGCCTCTTTAATATTGGATGTGTGCCTCATATGGTGTTTTTTAATATTATGATTTGAAGGCGTAGAAGAGAGCAAGTATTGTGTGTCATTTTTTGTGTTCCAAGTGAGTTATATTTGTATGCCAATGTGGTAGTATGGATATATAGATTTCACATGTTTATTTTCATTGGTCTTTCTTTTATGTATTCTTTTTTGTTCAACTATGATGCTCTCCCACTCCGATTTGTTCCCTTTTTGCTTTGTTCTGGCATAGGGTTGTTATGCCAAGTTGGGTTAACCTATGTGCCACAACTGTGGTTATTATGTGCATAACGCTAAGGTAGCTTTTGATATTAATTTTGTTCTTCTGTTCCCTTTAATATATTTTGTGGCACGCTTTGATTTTTATGTTTGTATGGTTTATTGATGGCAGCTAAAAGGGCTAGGGTTGCACGGTGGTGGCGTCTTCTTCAATATCCCATGATGATGATGACGATTTTGTTGAAGTCCCTGTTCCATCGTTACAAAGGAATAGTCAGGAACCACCACGTGAACCCTCGAATAATGTGTTAACTACGGAGGAACGAGAAAGGTTTCCTCGTGCCTCACTTAGGGTGCAGCCTTCCATTTTGGCTAAGGCTTTGGAGGATCTCACTACGCAACAGAAGAAGGACATTATTGAGTTGGGTTTTGGTGCTATTCTTGAGCTCAAGATTAATAAGTTGCCAGTTCGGTTGGGTAGGTGGTTGTTGTCAAAGTTTGATGCTGAGAGGATGTGTATTCAGTTGGGTGAGGGCGAGGTTTTACCGGTGGGGAGGAGGAAGTGCAGTCCATCTTTGGATTCCCACGCGGTGATATTGTTATTACTCGTCGAGATAGATATGCGAAGAGTAAGGTGCTTAATAAGTGGCCTGCTGATTTTGGGAAAGATCGTCATGATGTTACACCGACTGAGGTGTCAGCTTTTATTCAGCAAGATCTTGATGGGGGGTTGTGGTTTAAACGACAGTTTATGGTTCTGTTGATTTCAACACTTATATCTTGCATGAGTAATGGGTATTGCAATCAAAGTGTGTTTCACCATGTAGACGATGTCGTTGCTGTGCCTCATTTGAACTGGTATCGGTTCTTGATCGAGGAGCTCGTCTCTACTCATGCTCTGTGGTGCGCAGGCAACGATACACGATTTACGGGTCCTATTCTATTCTTAATTATGAGTTTTTTTTTACTAGTTTAGGTTTTTGTGTGATGGTGTTTTTTTTGTATTTGCTATTTTCAAGACATTTCTATTTTGGGCCCTCGGGGGTCATTTGTTAGGTATTGTATTGTGATCGAGTTCGCCCAGCGGTGCGTGCTGTGCCCCGGGATATCCCTGCTTTTCGTGGGTTGACATGGGAGGTGCTTCGTGCTCGTGAGATCGTAGAGATTCGGCTAGGTGAGTTTGGAACTGGGGAGATTGAGCTTCCTTTTGTTCGCCTGTCCGCTGCAGCGCCCGGTGGTGATTCGGCTGGGCCGTCTTCTGCTCCTGTTCGTCCACAAAAGGTTTTATTGCTGCACTTACCATTATGTGCTCCTGTATTATTGTAATATTTATTCCATATTTACTTTTTAAAATTATGGCATTATGCGTTCTTGTTTGTTGCATGTAGTCAATACTTGAGCGGCTGGCTGACAAGACTGCTGAGCTTGCGAGATGCATCCGTTGTATTGTTCAATTGGTGAATGAGGCTAATGTCGTTGCAAGCGGGGATGTCAATTTTCGACAGCTTTTAGACGTTAATCAGATACTTACGGGGTTGAAGCAGCACTTTTCCATTCCTGTTACGAGTGATGGTCAATCATCTCAACCGACATTCACACAGTATGATGATGAGTTTTGGAATAACCCGGATAACATCCGTGCGTTAGCCGAGGTCGGGCGTGCTATACTGGAGAGGCCTACTTTGGGGGACATTCCTTCTTTTAGCCTAGGCATTTTGCAAGATATGGGTGGAGATGGTTGGGCTGATGTGTCTAATATTGCTAGGGGCATTAATGAAGACCATACACCCCATGGTTGCGCCAGTGAGCGGGTACTTTTTTTTTTTTTTTTTATATCCAAAATTATATATTTTTTCCTCTTTTGTTCTTGTGTTTTCACTATTACTCGTATAATTTAGTATCATGTGCCAGGTAACAAGTTTTGTGTGCCGTTGTCAGTTGTAATGAATAACTGTTGATTATATTTGTCTTTATGCTACCGTATTGCATGCGACTAATTTTTTTATCTTAATTTTAGCATGCCCAATCTGTAGACCATGTCCATGTTTCTGGCCGTGTAGTTAATGAAGGCCATATTGTCCATAATGTAGGTGTTGATGTTCTCATCGAGCGGGTAAGCTTTATTCTTAATAAGGGATATTATTTGTTATTGTGCTTTGTTGGTCCATTATCATACGTAATAGCTAGTATTATGTGCTTCATATAAGGTTTTTGTGTGTCATATTTAGTGGTGCTGCATGAATGTTTGTGCCTTTTGGTCTTTATGTTCCCGTGTTTGTTGCAAGTAATTTTTTTATTTGTTTTTATTTTAGCATGTCCAATCTGTAGACCCTGTGAACGTTTCTGGCCGTGTAGTTAGTGACGCTGTTGAAGCTCAAGAGTTTGTTACACCCGTTGAGGTGGGTTTTTTTCTCCTTCGACTTCACTACTTCGTTGTGTGCCTAATTTTTCTTGTCGTGTGACAGGTTGTGCACCGTGACACTCGTTCTCCTGATTGTGGTGCTCCACTGAAGGCAGTTAGGCCCGTTCGTCCTGTTGTGGATTCCATTCGACCCGTTTGTGTTGGTTCGGATCATGTACACACGTCTCATACTTTAATTGATGATGCACATTTCGCAAACTGGGTGCTTCAGGCTGGGAGTGACACTCTGTGTAAGTTATCATTTCATATAAATGGTTTTACTAATGTCCAACATTGTGTTCGTTTTAATTAAAAATATAACTGTTCATTGTAGGCAAGAGTTTTTATTTTCTTATAATGGTCGGACTGTTTGTCGGGAGGATCTTCGGTCTTTGGGTAGTGGGATGGAGGTTACTATTTCTGTGATTAATGCCTGGTCATATATTCTGAATCATCGTGAGCGGACTAAGCCACCTACTGCACCAGCTAGGGTTTTTGCCTCCCCTTTAACCACGGTGTTTTTCTTTGTTTATTTTTATTGCAAAAAAATATGTTATTTCAACATGTTTTCATTACCAGTCATTGATGTTAATGGTTGTTTTATACTTTTGGTTTTCGTCACAGATTAACACTGCTGTTGGTTTAAAGCTACACGAAATAGACATCCACAAAATGTCTCTTTTTAGGGACGATTTGGGCCTTGATTTTGCTATTGGACCTTACAAGTAGTGGAGTTTTGTTAATCTTGTAAGAACATCTTTCATGTGTGCCAATTAATGCTTGTTTTGAGTGCCCATGTGTGTGTTAAACTGTGTCTACACTTATTTATTACTTGTTATTAATATTACGTTGTCATTACTTGTTCCCCGGCCTTTTCATTTTGGGTTATTCCATTCTGTTTCAGTTGTTCTTCCCTATCCTTGAGAAAGAACATTACTACTTATTGTGCGCTGACTTTGAAACTGGACGTCTCGAAATTATTGACAACTTTGCCTCACCTGAGTCAACTGCGCAAAAATATGGTGATACTCCAGATAATGTGGTATGCGATTGTTTACACTTGCCTATACTATATTTTACCTTTACTTGTTTAGAGTTTTGACATTGTAATATTTACCTATTGTTTAGAAATTGCTGTTGCATGAGTATTTTAAATGAGAGGGTGAGCCTTTCAAGGCTGGGTTGTGCATGAATTTGGTAACTGAAAGGATGCAGATGAAGTGGCGGGACCATAGGAACAAAATCGATTGTGGGGTTTACGTCATGAGGCACATGGAGAGTTATTACGGGGAAGGTGTAAATAGCTGGGTTTGAGGTTTAACAAAGGGTGATAGGTCAGAGCTTAATCGCCTACTTTTGCATTATATAAAGGAGATTTGCACTACTGATGTTAACGCACACCGTACCAGCAATGTTGCGCGTGCACTCGCCTTTCAATCAAGGTCTTCCGCTGGCACTTGATCGCCCTACATCATTATGTTCTCTTTGGTTTTGTGTTCTTTTGTTCATTACATATGGGATTGCGATCATGTTTATTTTACTGTTTGAAACACTTTGGTAATACTTTGGGCATGCAACTACTTCTGTTTTGGATATAGTTTGGTTTATGATATGTCGTACGCACTCTGGATACTAAATGGTTCGCCACACAAGTTATTCTATTCTTATTCACATCATGTTCATGGCGTAAATGTTATTGGCACACGAGTAAATGTCATTTGCACATCTTATTCATGATAACGAGTAACGACACACGGTAATAATGTGTTGGGCACCCAGAATGCTTTTATTATTAATCACATTTTGGGATATGTTCCATAAGTCACTGTGGCATATATTTTATATGTCATTGGCACACTATACTATGTAACTATGCACACATAGCTCAAATCATACTAATACTCTAGACTTAGGCACTCGATATTAACTGCTCAACCACAAAACTAGTTAAACAATGAATTCTTTTATGACCGCTCTAATTTTGTAAATATTGCACAACATTTATAAGTACGCTTTTAATAATGCCCATTTAATAATTTTGTTATTCTATAATTAGGTGTGCGAATGTCATTTGCACACCTTATTCACGATAATGGCACACTTTATTAATGTGTTTGGCATATGTTTCATACGCCACGACACACAATACTCTGTCAATGTGCACTACGGCATATGGTTTATATGTCACTGGCACACCATTTTATGTGATTATGCACAAATAGCACAAACCATACTATTATTTTACAATTAGGCACTAGATCTTAGCTGACCAACCACAAAACTAGTTAAATAATGAATTTTTTTATGACCCCTCTAATTTTGTAAATATTGCACAACATTTATAAGTTAACTTTTAATAATGGCCCAAATTAAATTTGTCAATCCACGAATGCAAATACCAACATCACTCTTAACAATAAATATAAATAGTTTTAGAATTATAAATAGATAAAGTAGTTTTCATCTACAGTCGCAAGTCATAACTCACTTGCTATTCTTTCCCCTTGTTCTTCATATTCTCCTTTGAATTTGGGTTCAGCAGGTAGTTACGAAAGTCGTGGTGTGCTGGTTGTTGATCACAATAACGGCATTGTCGCCCGTCTTGTTTTTTTTTTCTACCGCTTTTTCACGAGCACTCTTCAATCGCTTTCCGCTTCCTTTGTTTTTTGACATTTGTGGTGGCTTGACTGTTATGATACTGCTTGTTTGTGCCCCATAAAATGTTTCCAGTAACGCACTATTCTTGCTTTTGTCCTGTGCCTTTCCTTTGCTCTTCACCATTTTTTCTTTGTGTTCCAGCATAAAGGTCAGCATTTCTTGCATCTCTATTGTGTTTTCCTTCGATAGTGCCAAGTAGTTGTAGAACTCTTTACACAGTTTTGATGCTAGTTTGCTATTTTCTTCTTCTGTACTGCATCTGGCACTTACTCCTTTGCTTGTACTGCTTGTTTCCTGTACGCATGCATTTTTTTCCACCTGGGTAGTATGTACTTTGTTGGAATCATATCTGCGTCATTGTCCTTTAGCACTACAAAAGCGTGCCTACATAAAATCCCAACCCTGTTGAACTTGCCACATGAACACTCTACTTCCATATGTTCTCTTACGTATTTCACATTGAAAATCTTTGTGTGCCCTTCCTTGACTTTATACACATACTTCTCATCTGTTTGTTCCTTGCTTGTGATTTTGCATGAAAAGCACCCTTCGAATATCTCCGACTGCACATCATAAAACATGGTAATTGTGTATACAGAGGTTGACTGCTTCTCAATCATTAATGGTGTCTTTGTAGGTGGGAGTGATGCTTCACACTCTGCATCTAATCTTTCTTGCTTGTGACGTTGCAATTTAATCGCACTTTCAAATTGTGTGAAAAACTCTAGCAGTGTTCCGTGCTCATTGATACATGCCCCAAATACACTGTTCTCTGCCTCGGATCGTAAGGTTGTTCGCATTAGCCCACCCATATGTTGGGAAACTGTTTGGAAATAATTAGAAATATTACTACGAAAATAATATTTCTGGGAAAATAACAATGAGAAAAAACGAAAGGATAAACGGAAAGGGGGATAAACGGAAAGGGTTAACACGAGTCGAGCGAATCACTCTTTCCTTAAAACCTTATTTGCTACCTCCCAAAAGTGCTAGGAGCGTTGTAGCCTAGGTTTCCCAGGATAAAACGTGTTACGATTCACAGTTTGAGCACCCAAACTGATGAACCCAGTGAACTAGAGCAATAGGTATGAACATAGTTTAAGAAAGGAGTAGAAGCAGAGTTTCGAGAGAGAAAACAATTTGTTGTGTGTGTTTTCTTGTGTTGTTGTAGTTATATAAATCTCCTGCTTCCACCAACGAATATATATAGGGGTTGAAGATTAAATAGCAATTAATCATGGCATTAATATGATAATTAAATCAGATTTTTAACTCCTGTAACAACTGACCATTACTTGAGATTTAATTCAAAATTTAAAAATTAGAATTAATACGAAATTAATTCTGTAACAGATGAATTAAGTCTCTGAACGATCACAAACGAGAACACGAGGAGTAAACCCGAGGAGTGCCAGGGGGGCAAAGACTTAAGACCGAGCCCTCTTGGTCTCTAGTACTCTAAGTCCCCTCCTCAAGTAAGTCCTCTTGTGTTGGTCTCATGAGTAATGGTCAGTATGATGAAAGGCTTTGACTCATGAATGGAATTAATTGTTGAAGCAACTGGGCCCATTTCATGTGTTGGGCTACTGGAGTTAAAAGGAGAGTTTTAGGCTGAATGCAATAAGAAGAATAAAATCAGAATTGATCACTTGGGCTGAATATAATGAATGGGGACGTATGGATCTATGGTTCAGAATGGGCTTATGGAGGATAATAATGAGCTTGGGCCTCAATAGATTAGATAGGCCGAATGGGCCTTATGCTATTTTAGCAATTAATTTTTGTAGTCCTCTTGGACATTTATTTGATAGACTAGATGGTAGTCTTTTGAGATTTTAGGGCTTTGCCCCTTATGGTTTGTAGGCCTATGGCCCTTTTATGATTGTATGGTCTTTAGACCATTATTTTGAGCCTTAGGTCACTTTTGGGCCTAAGGCGTATGTAAGGCTTTGGCCTCTCGTTTTATTCAATAAATGCAGTGTTCGATTAAAAAAAAAGAAAAAAAAGTAAGTCGTCTTGTTACCAAGTCCTCTACTTGAGTCTTCTTGTTACCAAGTCTTAAGACCCGAATCCTTAAGTCCCGAAGACTTAAGACCGAGGACTTACCCCAAGTTCAGTAGCTATGTGTTGCAAAAATGTTACGAAAATTTGGCATAACTAAGCCCACACGGCTAGCCAATTTTCTGAACGACATTCGTGTCCGCACGTGCCGGCGCACACGAGTTCAAGCCTTTTCGAACTCATTTTGGGGTTTGATTTGCACACCCCCTGCGCACGAGAGAAAACCTCTATGCTATACAATTCACTAAGCCATAGAAAGGCTCTTGTATAAAAAGTGGTGCAAACCCACTTCCCAAATCAATGTGGGACAAAAGCTTGCTTCAAAGCTTTCCCACCATTTTTCCAACTCAAATAGGTCAACTTTGAGAACCAATTTCTCATTCACCCATTATCCGTTTTGTGCGTACCATATATCAATCTCTTCGTCTGACTACGAAGAACCCGAATCCACTTTGACCCGACCCAAATCGGAAGTGGACCCCACATATATTTGTACCACAAAATAGCCACTAAAATGCCATTTTATGCTATTTTTTCCAACACCATAAAAATGTCATTGAAGTATGCCTCTATCCAATTCGATCTCACATCAAACAGTTGGGTGAACCATTTGTTTTTTCGTAGCTGGTATTCTGCCATTATTGCGTGCCAATTGACCTCAAACTCTTCACGACCCAAAGTTTCATTCCACACCACTACATTTAGTTTTCTCCGGAATATTTCGTCCTTGGCTAGTTTCACTCCAACCTTTTCCCCCACTTTCGACATGATGTGCCACATACAAAAACGGTGACGTGTATCCGGGAAAACCTGGGGTATTACTTCCTTCATTGCTGGGTCTTGGTCTGTTATTATGCACGCAGGTGTGTGCCCCATACAACGCTTGAATGCATTCAGCAGCCACGCATAGGATGGTTTGTCTTCCTTTGAGATGAGTCCTGCTCCAAACGTCACGCACTTCTTGTTGTTATCAATCCAAGTAAATGGCAGGAATACCATATTGTACCTGCAAAATTCATTTGGAATTTTAATTTTTTATACATTGCATTCAATTATAACCTATTATGCACACAATATATCGTACATAGTCACAATGCATCACATAAATCAATATTAGCATAATATCCGGTCATTCACCTGTTCGTGCTGTATGTAGCATCGAAAGATACCATATCTCCAAATCTTTGGTAGTTTTCCTTGGCTATTGGGTCTGCCCAAAATAACATTCGTAGCTGTTGTTCTTCATCTGTATCGTATTCAAAGGTATATGTTGGAAACAGTAACTGTTTTTTCCTGTACTTGTCTATCACTGCTTGTGCATCAGCTTCATGTAGATATGCATTGACGTCTCTCTTGCAATTTCTAAAATCCACACAAGTCACACCCACTTTATAGAAACCACCTATTAATTCTGCGCATAGTTCAAATGCTTTAGATGTTCCTATGTTAGCTCTCGCACATGCTGATATGAATTCTTGGTGGCGAATATCAAACGAACGGTTTATCTTCAGGAACATTCTACTGGACTCTGAGCACAGGGAGTGGTTGTGTTTTTCTTCAAAAATATTTACTACGTAGACCCCATCCTTTCGTCGCCTAATGACACACCTAGCATTACACCCCACCCGGTTTGACACGCATCATCGTGCCTTTGTGTTTGGTGTGGCATCCTCACCTTTAGAATTGGTCCCATCATTAGTGCTCATTGTGTGTCCTTCCCGTGAATAAAGTAAATACCTAACTTCTACATATCCTTCTCTGTTCTTCCTCACTATGCTGCATCTTACATCAAATCCGGCTTCAACTGCATACTGTTTATAAAATGCCACACTTTCTTCTATTGATGCGAAATGTTGCCTGATGTACAGTTTTTTCGTTTCCACACAATCCGGGATAAAATAATTAGCCTCTCCTTGCCAACTATGTACACTGGATGACTCAATATTCCCTTCCTCTGCATCAGGTTGTACGTTTAAAATTTTCAGGCTTAGAATATATCAATAATTCACCTTGCACAATCAGTATTCACGCATCATAAAAGCACATGACTAAATAACATAACCAAGAACAATAAATCCAAACTTTATATTACTAAACCAAACATTATTTCTAAACATAAATCTATATGGAGCTGATAAAAAATACGATTCCAAATCAATAACCACTTCGAATACAACAAAACAAGCCATTTTACACCATTTTTTCCTGCCAACAAAATCTCACAGGTGGCACACAACACGTAAATTATGGGCACATATTACCCACATCAAATGCACACACTCTAGTCCATAAATCTCAAATACTCCACTATTCATAAACCAGTATTATGATATTCTATTACTATTCTTCCCCAATATTACAACAACAACACACAGCAGTTTCCAGCATTGTTTTGCCATTAAAAAACTCTTCCATATGGCACACACCACATCCATCTTCATTCAGTCCATATGCACACACCCAAGACCAAAAATCTCCAATAGTCATAACAAAAATTATGCTATGCTAAAACTTTTCTCCATCAATATTATCCCAACAAAATTTTTACTCATATAGTGCAAATATTTAAACCTAATAGTGCAACTATTCTAGCTTAACAGTTCACATAGTTTATCCTTAGAGTTCAGGGTACTAAACATGTTTTAGATTAGTTGTATGCTTATAGTGCACATTTTCTTGCCATATAGACCAAATTTTGGAGCCTAACAGTGCCCTTTCTTATGCCTATATGAAGTAAAATTGCATAGAACTCACATTTTTTTGATAATAACTTGTAGTGCATAATTTTTACCCGTATAGTGCAAATATTTAAACCTAATAGTGCAACTATTTCAACCTAAAAGTGCACATAGTTCATCCTTAGAGTTCAATGTTTTAACCATGGTTTAGGTTATTTTTATGCTTATAGTGCACATTTTCTTGCCATATAAAGCAAATTTCTGTGCCTAACAGTGCACTTTCTTATGCATATATGAAGTGAAATTGCATAGAACTCACAAAATTTTTTGATAATAACTTATAGTGCATGATTTTTACCGGCATAGTGCAAATATTTAAACCTAATAGTGCAAATATTTCAACCTAAAAGTGCACATAGTTAATCCTTAGAGTTCAGTTTATTAAACTTGTTTTAGATTAGTTGTATGCTTATAGTGCACATTTTTGTTCCATATAGAGCATATTTTTATGCCTACCAGTGCACATTCTTATTGCTATATCAAAATGGAATTGCATAGAACTCACATTTTTTTTTGATAATAACTTGTAGTGCATGATTTCTACTCATATAGTGCAAATATTTAAACCAAACAGTGCAAATATTTAAACCTAACAGTAAAATATTCATTCGTCTTTTTAAAATGTTGTAATTCATACTGTTTTGGCATTAAAAAATATGAAAATGGTCAATCCTCTTCCTATGAGTAGGGGATAAATCAGCTTGTTCCTACTTCCTACTGTCATGTCTCTTGTTATTTTCTAAGTAAGCATTACACGTGTGGTATTTTCTTAAACCTTTCTTTGATACATCGATTGCTAACTTCTTTTTCCCTTTCATACGCTTACCACTGCCCTTATTTTTTGCTTTTCTTGGTGGTGGAATAGAGATCTCGGAAGGCTTAGATGATTCAAAAAAAGACTCTATGACTGCATTCTTCCTATGAGTAGGGGATAAATCAGCTTGTTCTGCCATCAATATCAATTTTTGTTGTTTAATCACTTGTGCAAATTCAACCAATTTATCCATTTTTGCTTCTTCTGCTAGACCAATACAACACTGCATATCACCCCACAATTGTGCTAACAACACCTTCCTCTCATCCATTCCTGCACCTTGATAAAATGTGAGACCATCAATATGGAAGATAGGCTTTAAGGATGCATCCTTAGTCCATCGATTCAGCACATATTTCATAGAGATTTTATCAAAGTTCAAATCCTTAAAAAGCACAAAAGTGTGGCTACACAACAATCCAATTCTTCCAAACATCTTGCAACTACAAACAGCTTTCTTTTCAGTTACATTGTGCTCCATAGCAAACTTTCTATCACTGTCATCTTTGATCTCATAATATAATATGCCACCATCTTCTCGAACACTCAAAACTCGACAATTAAAACATGCTGCGCATATTTCCTTCTGAATATCATAGAAAATAGAGAGTGTGTATACAGTTGAAGCATGCTTTTCAATGGGCAAAGGTGTCTTCATTTCTGGGATGTTCCCCTCACTATCACTTGTAAGTTTTGCATGATTGTGTCTTTGAGAGTCCAAAGCACGCTCAAACTGCATATAAAACTGGACAAGACTAGAGAGAGGCGTAGTAAATCGACTAAAAACGCCATTTTCACCTTCTGAGCGTGATGTAGTCCTCAATAAACCAGCCATAGGATCGGAACATCTCTGAAATAGGCTGGTATCCAAAATCTTCGCAACTCAAACATTTGTACAAACCAGTTGTTATTGACTAAATCAAACTCTTCCATGATTGATTTCCATTCATTCTCGAATTCAAGAGGTTCTAAGTATGAGCTCCACACAACAGAGTTCAATTTCTTCCTAAAACTTTCATTCCTACTTAGCACAGAACCAACCTTTTCACCCACCTTGCACATAATGTGCCACATGCAAAAACGACGTCTAGCTTCATTAAATACTGCTAGAATTGCTTGTCTCATTGTTGGATCTTGATCAGTAACAATTACTTTTGGCTCTGCACCCATTGCTTTCTTAAAGTGTTCAAATAACCAAACATATGATGCAATGTCTTCTTCTGTTAACAATCCAGCTGCAAATGTAATGCTTTTCTTGTGGTTATCAATCCCGGTGAACGGTGTAAAAACCATGTCGTACCTACAAAATATAATATTTAAGTTATGACACATAAAATAAATGTTCAGGCAGTGATAAAATCGTGCTTTGGAAAACAACCGAAATTCTTTCTTGAAATTGGATCTGCCCAAAAAAACTTGCACAAGTGCTCATCTTCATCAATGTCATATACAAAATAAAATGCTTCACACACCTCCTTTTTCTTAAAAAAATTATTCACAATCATTTGTCCATCAGCACCTATTATATATGCTCTAATATCCCTATTGAAGTTCTTAAAGTCAACATTTGTTGCACCTACATTGAAAAAATCGCCGACCATCTCCTTGTACAAGTTAAATGATTTTGTTGGCCCAATATTTGCTCATGCACAATTTGCAATGAACTTTTGATGTCCCACATCAATGTTCCTATTGACCTTTAGAAACTGTTTTGCTAGGATTGATGACATACAGTGGTTATGTCTTTCCTCAAATTTTTTAACAACATAACGAAGACATCCTATGAATTTGAACACAATTCTGGCTTTGCAACCTGTCCTATTTAAGACTCTTCTCCTCTTTGTAGTTGAAGAGCTTGATGCTTCATCTACATTCAATGTAGAACTACCGGTAACATTCTTATACCCTTCTCTACTACAAAGAATGTACTTTTTCAGAATCACTTCATCCTTAGACTTCATAATAGAACTAGACCTTATATCAAAGCCAACTTTAGCAGCATAGTTCTTGTAAAAGGATACAGCAGCGTCTAAAGTACTGAATTTCATAACAATCTTAGGTTTGCTCCCATCTTCACAATTAGGAATCCAATATTCAGTTATCCCCAGTGATATATCCACACTATAACCATCTTCAATGTTACTGGAATTTGCATAAGAAGTATTCAAATTTGTGCCTGATGTGACGCCATTTGGAGATGATGCTAGAAATAGAAGATATAAAATATGGTGTGAATACAAAATGAAAAAATTCAAAGATATAAAATACTTTTATGCGCTATAGTGCATGTTTTTGTGCCATACAGAGTGAAAGTAAGTGCTTACCAGTGCTCATTCCTATGGACAATTAAGTAAAATTTCACAAAACACACTATTTTTTTTCATATATAGATACAGTGCATATTTTTCAACCGTATGGTGCAAATATTTGTGCCTAATAGTGCAAATATTTAAAACTAATAGTGCAACTATTTAACATAACAGTTCAAATAGTTCATGCTTAGAGTTGAAGGTATTAAGCATGGTTTAGGTTATTTATATGCTTAAAGTGCACATTTTCTTGCCATAAAAAGAACATTTTGTGTTTAAAAGTGCACATTCTTAAGTCTATTTCAAATGAAATTACATAGAACTCATAATTTTCTTGATAATAACATGCAGTGCAAGATTTTTACTCATATAGTGAAAATATTTAAACCTAACAGTGCAACTATTCTAACCTAATAATTCACATAGTTCATTCTTATAGTTGAAGGTATTAAGCATGGTATACGTTATTTTTATGCTTATAGTGATCATTTTCTTGCCATACAGAGCACATTTTTGTGCCTAAAAGTGCACTTTCTTTTGCCTATATGAAGTGAAGTTGCATAGAATTCACATTTTTTTATATAATAACATGTAGTGCAAGATTTTTACTCATATAGTGCAAATATTTAAACCTAATAGTACAACTATTCTAAACTAACAGTTCACATAGTTTATTCTTAGAGTTGAAGGTATTAAATATGGTTTAGGTTATTTTTATGCTTATAGTACAAATTTTCTTGCCATACAGAGCACATTTTTGTGCCTACCAGAGCACTTTCTTATGGCTATACCAATTGGAATTGCATAGACATTGCGGTGCATAATTTGCAACCATATAGTGCAAGTTTTTGTGCCTAGTAGTGCATATTTTCTTAATTAACAATACAAGTTGTTCAGTCATAGAGTTAGGCTATTATCCATCTTATGGCTTAGGTTTATGCTCTGTAGTGCATGTTTTTGTGCTATACAGAGTAGAAATTTGTCCCTAAAAGTGCACATTCTTGTGGCTAATCAACTACATTGTGATATTGCTATTTCATATCATTGAATATGTAAAGAATGAGAAAAGATTAAGCATTATAATTGATATGTTCATAACAACGAATTTGTAAACAATGTGCAAAAATTCATCAATATAACTGATTTTTATATTAATAACTGGATTAGAAGAAAATAGGATTGATATTACCTTCATTCATTGTGTTGATCGATCGACTTTGTGCAGATTGTGCGTAAAGAATGTGCATATTGATTATGCGAATTAGGTTGATTTGATCTTCGTTGCGTAAAGAATTGATTTGATCGAATGTAGGAAGAAAGTTTTGCATTGGAGGAAATCGCGTATGATCTATATGGCAGTTACCAATTACCGTTTATATATGTTAGTATAATTACCATAATAACCTTAATGAATGGCGCCTTTTATAATATGCTAAGCAATTTCAGACGTTGGATTAAATAAAATCTATGGCTCTAATTGCATCTCACTTCTCACCTGAGTAATACTATGCACATGAGCCCCTTCATATATATATATATATATATATATATATATATATATATATTTAGGGAAAATGGCATCTTTGGTCCCTGAGCTTTAACCAAGTTCCGACTCAGTCCCTGAGTTATGGCCGTATTCGAGTTTAGTCCCTCAGTTATGAACGAAGTGGCGCATTTGGTCCCCGACCGTTAAAACTAACGGAAAAATTTAAAAACTGTTAAAATTTGAGGGGTAAAATAGAAAATTCACATTTTATTCTCTTTCTTATATCAAAATCACTTTTACAACATTATTTTTCACTTCTTAACTTCTTATTTTCAATATTCTTTAATTTTAAAAGCATTTTAATAACTTTAGTATGACTTGTTATGAACCTGGCTCTTGTATAATAAATTTAAGACTTAGCACAAGCAAAGAACACTTGATCATTGTGTTTAGGCATATGAAAACACTATCCTAACAATTTTCGTTGTTTGTGCTAAGTCTTAAGTTTGTTATACGAGAGCCAGGTTCTTAACAAGTTATACTAAAGTTATTAAAATGCTTTTAAAATTAAAGAATATTGAAAATAAGACGTTAAGAAGTGAAAAATAATGTTGTAAAAGTGGTTTTGATATAAGAAGTAGAATATAATGTGAATTTCCTATTTTACCTCTCAAATTTTAACTATTTTTTTAATTTTTCCGTTAGTTTTAACGGTCGGGGACCAAATACGCCACTTCGTTCATAACTGAGGGACTAAACTCGGATACGGTCATAACTCAGAGACTGAGTCGGAACTTGGTTAAAGCTCAGAGAGCAAACATGTAATTTTCCCATATATATATATATATTTCATATTTTCTTGGTGAATTGATTCAGTTGAAAGGTGAAGTTTAATTCTAAACGCCCATACAAGGCAGGAGAGGGTGGATATATATCAAGTACAAGCAAATTATCATCACTATTTACTACCAACCGCCTTAAGTTCCATATTTTAGTAAATTTTAAACCACACAGTGAAAACATCTATATGAGTAATATATACTTCAAAATGGTATTTCAAAAAAAAAAAAAAAAAAAAAAAACTTCAAAATGACACACGATTAGAGTTACCCCACACAAAAGAATTCTTTTTCACTTTCCCAACCTAATGGATACATTTAAAATTAATTTTAAATGAAATTAGCCAATTAATGAACAATTAATAAATATAAATAAATAATTATATTATAACATTAATAGATAACTCTAGAAAGAAGAAATATCATTTTTTCATTTGAATATTTTGTAGATGTTAAACAAAGTTAAAGCTTAAAAAAATTAAAAATAAAAATAAAAATAAATAAGAGGGGAACAGAACAAGATTCGTCGCTTGGAAGAAAATGAAGAGAGAAGAACAGAGTAATGGGATAGATATATAAGACAAAATAAAAGCTGAGGAGTTTAAAAGAGGTAGGCAATGCTAGCTTGGCTTCCTGTATTTGTCCATAATTACCATTTTCTCCTCTCTCCTTCCAACGTGACATTTTCTCTCCATTTCAAAATATATTGAGGTTTTTTTTGTTTGCAATAGCTTTTATGATGAGTACAAACAAAAGTACAAAACGTGATTTAAAACAAAAATTGTTTTTATATTTTTATGTTTGTAAGTCCAAATCAAATGAATCTCACATTATTTAATCATCCTAAAAGGTTAAAAAATATATAAACGGTAGTTAAATTTAATTTTAAAATAGAATTTTTATGATTATTGAATTATTACAAAATCAATATTAATATCAAATAGTATCGTTTAGGGGATCGGAAAATCTGTTTACATATATATAGAAATTTGGGCTTTTTATAAATATGGGGTTTTCTACATATTGAGAAAACATGCATTGTTTTACACTAAATACACATTGATAGATACTACTTTATGGTTTGATGGTATCACTGTGACTATTTCAAATGAAAGGCCACACGTTGGACGTTGGCATAAACATGTTAAGCAAATACCTCTTTTATTTAAGCCTATTCTCATATGATCTTTTGTGTGTGTGTGTGTATCAGAGAGAGAGAGAATACTTGTTCTTGTAAAATATGACAAATAAATCTCTTTTGTTCATAATAAACAATAGGTGGATGAGATCTACTCATCTACACTTAAATAAAAAATAAAAAAAATTGCGGTGACATTTTTGTAAATATGTAAAACTTTCATTGCATTATTTAAGAGTAAAATAACATTAATTTGGGGTAAAAACAAGCATAACTTTGGGGAAGTTAGGAATAATTGTAAATTGATCTATTTTGAAGATGACAAGGTAATATACTACGAAATTAGATTCTCCAAATTAAAGTGTAACTTTCTATTTAAGAGAATATGTAAACTGTAAAGGCTAAAAATATGAGAGAAAAAAAAAATCTAAGCAAAATATAATGTTTCAAGTATAGATCACAAGAGTACGTTCACCT
The DNA here is from genome assembly GCF_003576645.1 of Ipomoea triloba. Taxonomy (NCBI): domain Eukaryota; kingdom Viridiplantae; phylum Streptophyta; class Magnoliopsida; order Solanales; family Convolvulaceae; genus Ipomoea; species Ipomoea triloba. Next base: position 11,233,917 of record NC_044923.1, on the reverse strand, counting down.
TGCACTCCAAGAAGCGGCATTAAGGAATGTCAAAACCTCAATACACTTTACTAAATAGAAAATTCATAGGAGTAGAAGTAGATTTAACTTATTATAAGAGTAGCTAATTAAAAGGCATGCTTTGAGCCAAAGGCCTTGTGGTCAAGTGGCATAGCTGTGGCCTTTTCAAGTGAGAGGTCATAGGTTTGATCACCAATACTACACTCTGACAGTCAATAGTATTCCAAAAAAAAAAAAAAAGGGAGGACATTGAGTAATTCCCGAACATCAGTTCTAAAATGCAGGTTCTATGAAAGTCAAACACTTTGCTTATGATGAAACCTACCTCAATATAGGCATCTACAGAGTAGTTATAGACCACCTCAGCTTTAAAGGCTACAGAGTAGTGTTCATTAAGAACATCATGCTTCTTATATATTTTTACTCAATTGGACCTCTGGATGCTCATGAGTGCTCTAGAAAAATAGCTCATTATCTTTCAAAAAATGAGTGCTCTAGAAAAATAGCTCATTATCTTTCAGAAAATGTGGTTAACCTTTTTCACTTAAGTAGGTGATTTTTTTAAGTGTATCTCAATATAGACTACCCAAATTAGGGTATGAAATCATTAAGAGCATTTTATGCTCACTCTCTCAATTATTAAGTAGTGAATTCATTAAGTTCGTCTCAATAGGATCACCCATCTCATAATAGGGTTATAAATTCATAAAGAGTTGTAGCTCAACCTCACCAGTACACAGATCATTTGAATGACCAATTAGTGTACTACTTTGTGATTCTTTCCATGGCTTCGTTTGACCACACAAGTGGGATCCACTATGAATTCATCATCTTTTGGGATTTAAGTCATTCCATCAACAATTCAACAACTAATCTCATAATTAGTCTTCATTATTAATGCAAGTTGATCATCTCCAACAAACTTACGTATACTTTGACGGGTACTTTATTTACTCACAAATAATACCCTAGAGATTTTCATGCTTAACATGAAACACTCTCTTCTCGGTACAATAAAGAGACTTATAGGAAAGAAATATAAAGAGCTAATTACCCCCACAATGCGACGATTTTACAATTATTTTTCTCAAAAGTACTTGATCTTTTACTCAAATTGATCTTTGGTGCCCAACATTGACTCCTTAGCAGATTGAGCTATGCAAGCTTTATAGCAATACTGCACTTGGTTAATACACTCTTAATAGTGGAATATATTTCAAACAAACTAGTTACCTCAAACCACTAAGGTTTCCCTTTATAAAGGAATCATAGATCTTCAAGATGTCCCAATTAAGGTTTTAAATCATATATATAAATGCTCATTGCCAGTAAGCCACGAAGATATTATTGTTTGCATGTTGCTTCTAGTTGAACAACATAATCATAAATTTCACATACTTTCTTGAGAAAAGTAGATCTCATAGTCAAAGATTATATTCAAACTGACATTTATTAGATAAAGATTTATCTACATAAATTTCATCAAGAAGAAATTCAACATCTATAACTTTAGCATTCAAAGTTACGTTATTTCATAATTTTTCCTTCACTACATAACTCATATATAGCATTGGTATAATACAAATCAGTACACATTTAAATTTATTTTTAAGAGAATACATAGTACCCTTTTGTTAATAAAAATGTATTTTAAATCAACTAAAGAAATACCTATTACAAGGCTTTGATAACATGTGAAAGCCAATCTCATTTCAAGTGAGGGTCAAATAGCGCTTCAACTAGCCTGCATAACCAACACCCTACTTCTTAAAAACTCCCAGGTCGAGTGGTGAAACCGAAGTTTACTTAAAAACCACCTTCCTAGACAGAGTATTCAAGAATGATGACTTTTCAATGCTACCAACACAATGTGAAATAAAAGAAAAAAACTTTGATATATGCTTATCACGTTTGACAAACAATCTCAGTACACAATTCAAATATTTCAAACTATGTGACTGTATCTCATCAAACAGTTCACTTATCTTTGTGCACGTCACTATTAATTTTGTCAATTAATATGCAACAATGTCATTAGCATTCAACGCATTGAAATAACAAGCACTAATAGGTATTCAAAATTTACACAACTCAGCTAGTATTCAGTACTAATAATATCTCATTTTATGCAAGCTCTTAGAAACTATAACAAATAAGAGTTACTCAAAATAACTACTAATTAAGGGAATGATATACTCATCTTGCTCCGTCGGATTGACCTCTATGAATTTTACCCTTGCAATGATAGCACTGATATGCTCAGTGTCCATGGTTACCGCACAAGAAATAGCCTCCTTTAAGTTTCTTAACTTTTCCACTCCTTTTGTTGTTGTTATTTCTGACACTTTGATTTCCAGCATCATTGGCACCATACTTTTCTAATAGCAATCGTTATATCGTGGAGGATCCTAGTCCTAAATGATGTAGTTTTGAATTTTAATTTTGACGGTGATCGTTTTTTGTTCAATTCACGTTACAATTTATTTTACTGTAAAGCATATGTATGTGTCTTGTGTTATGCATTTATGTGTCTCATGCCATACAATTATGTACCTTAAGTGTATGGATTTTGTACATAGAATAAAGTAAATATAGCATGCGCTTTTGTATCTTGTACTATGCATTTTTGTGCCTTGTGCTATGCGTTTTTGTGTCTTATGTTATGGAAATATATACCTTAAGAATATTGATTCTGTACCTGAACTAAAGTAAATATAAAACATGTGTATTTGTCTTTTCTTATGCGTTTCTTCGTCTTATGTTATGCAATTTTGTACCTTAAACGTATGGACTCTATACTTGAAATGGATTAGTAGTTGTGTAGCACACAACATATTATGTGTTTTATTTTATGAATTTATGTCTTGTATTATGAAATTATGTACCTATACGACATATATTATCTACATAAATAAGATTTGAGAATAAGTATATATATAACATGTGTATGTTTCTTGTGTTGTGAGTTTCTGTGTCTCGTGTTATAAAATTATGTACCTTAGGAGTATTGATTATATACCTAGAATAAATTAAAATTTGTGTTGAAACATGAGAAATGGGAAACTACAAAATCTGCTAAAGCTTAAATATCAAAACGACGTCGTTGATGGCATGAGGGTGACTTCTTTAGAGTTGCAAGAGTTTATAGCAGTATGGGTTACTCAACAATAAGACTTTAAAGATGACACGATATACAGCGTCAGACGTCAGTAGTAGTATGAGTTAAGTAGCAAAAAAATTCCACTAAACAACATAAGTTTGAGGAAAGCAAGACCTCGAAAGCAATAAGGGCTGCATTCAATAGAAGTTTTTTCACATCAATAGTTAACAAGTGACGTAGTAGAATTACACAAATAGTAGTGAGACTTCTAAAAAGTAAGATCTTTTTTAAGGTAATACAAGACTTTACTATCAATAAAGCTTTAAGGTAGTAAAAGACCTCAAACAATAAGCGTTTTGGTAAGAGCAAGAGTTTGCCAACGGTAAGAATTAAGCCATGGAGTTCTTGATAAGCAGTAAGGCATAAAGGCAGAAAACATGATAAATGATAGGAGATTCGGTTCAAAAAATTCCTTGTTCTAGCAAGATATGAGGTATCCTTGCTACTAAAAAGATATGCTAGCACAAGTATCAATAATGATACATACCAAAACAATTAAGTTGCATTGTTAGCTATAAATAGTTAGATTTCTAGGCAAAGTTGCACACAACAAATGAGCAATATTATACACTTGTTAGAATCTGGCATATTATTTTATTAGCAAGTTGGTGAATCGAATTTGTTTTTCTCCAACGGACGAATTTGAAATTCAGCTATAAATATAAAGAGTGCTCAAGAGTAAATTAACAACAAGATGCATAACAAATTATTTTCAAGCATTCTTTCAAACATCATAAATCTTTTCAACTTCAAATGTTAGTTATCATAAGAGAATTAGAAGAGATTCAAAGAACGAAGATTCAACTTATCAAGTCTCATTTAGTTAGAGGATATTCAACCTTTGTGTTGAAATTTGTTGATCTCTACGATTCTTGTAGGTAGATGAAGAGTAGCAAGCTTAGAAAGCATTGTGAAAACTTGAGCAAACAGGATCAGGTTTACTAGTGAATTTCCTCCTAGACAATAGGAAAAAAAAGTATAGTAGAGGAATTACCCACCATTAAACAATTATAAAATTCTGTCTATTTATTTTATGTAGCTTACTATATTTACCATAACCTAAAGCACTCTGCACAACTTATCACTCTCTAATTTTGAAAACCAACTTATGTTGTGTAATAGTGTTTGACCAAATTATTTTCCTTCGACTATCTAGTTAAGTCTTCAACGTAACCTCCTTTGATAGTGTTAAAAAATTAAATTATTCATTAAAATTTTTAGAAACATCTCACTTCACTTCTCTCCCTCGCCCTCCTCTTCCATCTAGACTTTAATCATCCAATCGGAGCCATCGGATAAAGCACATGACCTAATGCAAGTGGTAGTGATCCTTAATTAAATAAGTGGTATAGCAACCAAGGAAAATCTACAAAAAATGCGGTGTAGAAAGAGATGGTTGCAAGCGGGTACATGAACCTCGTTAGCCTAGGGAAGAAGACATTGCCCACCAATGGGTATAAATATAATAAAACCCAAGAAGCTCGTTTGGAGGATATCACATTCCAAAACACTTATAGTGTTTTGGCCTTGTGTATGTATGTGTATATCATGCAATTACATGAATGCCCAAAGAGGAAAAAAAAAAGTAGTAAAATTATAAAGAGAAAAAGGCAATACAAATAATTAATACATACATCATACATAAAAAAAATTGTAAAATCTAAAAGAATTTGTAAATACTTAAGAACTTAAGCATAATATACAAATTATTATATTTAAAAGTATTGTTTAAGGACGTTAACAACTTATAGGGAAAAGAGAAAAGAATAATGAAAAAATCAAAAAGAATTCATACAAGTAAACACAATATACAAGTTAACACAACAATAAATTATACAAACATATATATTTTCTATTCCTAATAGAACTTACCAAGTTTCCCTTGGCTTTTTTTATAATTTTAAATATACAAAGTTTCAAATTTAATTTGTTATACCATGGATCAAGGTTCATATTGTATTGTGAACCATTATACAAAATTTATGTACCTTCAGTTAACATATTCTATATCTATAGTTAATAGTTTCTGTAAACAAAATGTGTCAACTACAGATACAGAATCTGAAGGTTAGTTTTAGATCAGATCTACAATGCAAAGTAGATCCTAGTTCATGATATAATTATTTGTCGTCATTCTTAAGAAAAATAAAAGTAGTAGATATTTTGATAATATCAAGTAATTAAAAAAAGTGATTTGTTCTAAAATTGCGCCATATATTCCCTTTTAGGCATGGCTGCATCTGAGATAACGTTAAGAGATGGATGGAGACGGATGGAGAAGGAGCTATCCCTATCCATCTTCTGGATTTGTACAATATTATTGTCTGTGGAACTCTTGGCTATCTCAAATTGCGTTTTTTTTAATCTCCCATATAGTCCCCTCTTAGCTCGTTGGCTCTTTGGCCTCTATGGCCTGCCTGCATGTTACGTTGCTAGCTGCACTGCTTAATGCATGGCCACAGTGTACTGATCTGATCTCATCTCAAATGGCCCAACCCCCCTTTTCTGCACAGATTCCTTTCTGCTTTTCCTGAGACGTTGCCAAAACACGGACAAAAAGTTCCTTCACATCTTCTGCTCCCACCCGCCCTATCTAGCTGTGAGTGAGCTTTGAGCGCTAACAATAACATTATTGAAATGATATGATAACCCACTCCATTTCGTCTAACCGCATGCACCCTTCAAAATACACTATTCCTTTCGTTCCCTTAGCTATAATCACAAGATGTCTTAATTATTGGAGAGAGGCTGGTAAGGACTAAGTCTAACATCATATGGTTAGGGGAATTGTTAGACCCGATCAAGTCTAGCACCTGTTTCTCGAAAACGTGATGACAGTCTATAAATTAAAGAAATAATGTTGCACCATCTTCGCTATTAACTATAACTTTTGACTTAGAGCACGACCATTGGTGGTTTATGTCAATATATAGTCCACATGGAGGAGAGAGAGGCCTGGAGATAGAAAAATGGGGAGCTGCAAAGATGGGGTTCTTGGGTGACAGGTGGGATTGGGAAGCAAGGGTTTCGCACACAGCAGCGCCCATTCGGGCGCCTGTCGCGTCTGGTCGCGCCTGACACAACTAATTTTATATATTTTTTTTAAATATTATATTTTTATTTTATTTTTTCATCCCTTCTCATTTTCCTCTTTCCTAATCACACTTACAACAATTCCTCGAAAACCGCAAAAAAACTCCATTGATAAGGATGCTCTTATACTAGTGATAAGTACTTAATCTAACAAATGGTATCAAGGCCTGCTATAATTTTTGGCGAAGTGTTAAGTGTTTCGTCATAACATGTAGTACACGCGGAACACAGACACAAATTAAAGCTAGGTAGAAGCTATGATATATATCCCACACCCTAGCTAGCTTAGCTAGCTATCTCCATGTGTCTGTGCAAAACTACACAGTATGTGATGTCTCTTTCTTCCCCACTTTAATTTGCTGTGTGTAGCTAGCTATGGCCGCAGCCCAGTGGTCCATATATATTCCATATTCCTTTCACGATCGCATCCTTCAATTTCTCTCTGCTCCTCACTGCAAATAGAATCTTTTTCCCTTTTTCTCATTAAACCCCACTGCTCAGCTCCAAGACAACATCTGTTCTCTATGTTTCTTTCCTCTATTCTACCTCCCTACTTCTCTCTCCTTCTTCTATGTCTCCATCTTGTTTTCATTAAATTGGTCTCACCTCTAACTTTTATAGATTTTCCCCTTAATACCTATATGTTACGGAGTATTATAATTGAATTTAGATTTTTTTGCCATCCGGCGCGGCCTAACAAGAATTCAAAAAAATAAAATAAAATTTAATGTATATATTCTAAAATTTCATTATTTAAAAAAAAAGTATTTAATTAGCTAGGTTCAATTTGGTAAAAAAAAAAAAAACTTATAGGCTTATTTTAAATTATAAATAAATTATTCTTGGACAAAATATATATATATATATATATATATATATATATATAATATGTTATCTTAGTAACATTTGAAATAATAAGTTTTAGGTTTTAAAATTTTCGACTTATAACCCCATTATTTTAGGAGATAAGGGTTATATTATAGACACCCCAACTATTAATAATGAAATAGCAATTAGGACATTGAATAAAAAGTGTTGATATTTTGATAATTTTCTCAACTTTAAAAATTACACTTTGAAACACTCTACAAAGTGTAGTTTATAACATAATAGAGTGCATTCATTACTAAATCCTAAAACCTAAATTATATGTATTAAACTTTAAATAGTAAAAAGTGAACCCCACCCTAAAAGAGAGCATCTAAATGACTAAAAGAATGAAAAACATTTTTAGTATATTTGTTTATGTTATACAAGCCTATACAAAGTCGTATTTATAGCGAAAATATCCATGACAATAGGAGGTGAACACATTGATAACCACATATAATATAATTAAATTGTGTGGTGAAGAATATGTTTGATTACACCCCACAACCCCCCCCCCCCCCCCCCCCCCCCCCCCCCCCCCCCCCCCCCCC
>NC_044923.1:11204585-11225835 GCF_003576645.1 Ipomoea triloba | reverse complement strand
AACCCCCCCCCCCCCTCCCCCTCGCCCCTTCAAGTGGAAGTGAGATAAAGGAATACTTGTAGCTTGTCATGCAAGAAGGAGAACTGATATGATGTGAGAACCTTGGTAAAGATGTTCGTAATTTGGTCTTTTTGTAGAAATAAAGTGAACAGAGGTATCATTGGATGTTAATTTGTCGTGAACGAAGTGGTAATCAATTTCAACGTGCTTGGCGCGAGCATTAAAAACTAGATTAGAGCATAGGTAGGTGGTGCCTAAATGATCACACCACAGCTTGGGAGCAATGCGTAGTGACAACCAAGGTTCCCGAAGAATATAAAAGATCTAAGTGACTGTTGGGCGTCGTTCGGATTAGCCGAGTTCAGCCCCTGCTCGATTCGAGACATGGCGCTGTGGCTTACCGTAGAAGGATATGGTTAAATGGTTAATGTCCAGCTACTTATCACCAATTCGTTTTATGTAGAAAATAGCAACCAGATAGCCAAAGAACTCTATGGTTAAGCATGCTTGACATACAATAGTCATAGGGTGGGTGACCCACTGGGAAGTAAACATAGTGCATCACTGAGATCTATCAGGGCTCGTTTGGTTCATGGAAAATATTTGAAGGGAAGTGGAAGTGAAATTCCGTGGAAAAGTAGTTACCAGGAAGATAAATTCTGTTGTTTGGTTGGTGGAAAAAAAGTTGCTGGGAAGATAAATTCTGTTGTTTGGTTGGATTTAGAATGGTAAGGAATAATGTGTATAAAGACCTATATGCCCCTATTATTATTACTATTATTATTATTATTATTATTATTATTATTATTATTATTATTATTATTATTATTAAGCCTACCAAAATGCTAATGTGCTGACCCATTGCCATTTTTAACCCATCGGCCCAAACCCATTACATTTAACCCTACCCATTGTTCACTACTGCAAAGTGCAAACCTACAAAATAAAGGACAAACCAATCGAAGTAGCCAAGCTCAGAGAAGAAGGCAAGACTCAGGTTGGTTAATTTTTTTTCATCCATGTTCGTTTTTTCCTCTCTTTAATTTGTGAAATAAAGGTGGAGATGACGAGAGGTAGAGACGGCGTCGCAGGGAGTGGACTCGCAGTGGCGGCGGAAGCGCGACGGAGGGGAGGCGGAAGGCGGTGACTGGCGAGTGGCGAGGGTGGCAGGATTCTGAAGTCACCAGAGGAAGAAAAAGAAGAAACCAGAGGAAGAAGAAGAAGAAACCAAAGGAGGAGGAAGAACACAAACAGGGAGGGGGTAAAATGGTCTTGCCAAATCAATTTTCTTCCCAACTACTCCGGAGAACAAAATCCGAACTTCTACCAAAGAACTTCTTTTCCTCAAAAATGAGGAACTCATTTTCCAATGGAAAATGAGTTCCAATGAACCAAACGCAGGAATTATGCATTTTCCATGATTTGGAGGAAGTGTGTTTCCTTGGAAAACAACTTCCTGCGAACCAAACATTCCCTCAATTAGTTAGTATCAGAGCCGAGGTCACGGGTTCAAATCGATGGCTGATATAGGGGTAGGTTGGGCCACGTCAAATCCTAGGAGGGGATTAATGGGCGCGGAGGCTAAGCACCAAGTCAGGCATGTTGCGTAACTAGTCTGGTGATCATAGGTTGTGACAGGTGTTGGGAGGGGAATTTTTTGGCGTCGACCGGCTGTGCCGAGTTCAACCCTTGCTTGATTCGAGACGTGGCATTGTGGCTTACCATAGAGGGAAGTGGTTAAATGATTAATGTCCATCTACTTATCACCAATTGGCTAAGTAGGATATGGAAACCAGATACCCAAATAACTCTGTGGTTTAGCATGCTTAACTTACACCAGTCACAAGATGGGTGACCCACTTGAAAGTAAGCATAGTGCAACACTAAGATCCATTAGTGACTTCCTCCACAATATATCCAAGAGCGTTGTATTCAGTCTAAGTTGAAGTGTAGGCAATCGTTTGCATCAAACCCATGATACCAAGTTGCAACAAATATAGGCAATAAACCCACTAGTAGAATTTCGACCATCTAAAGAAACAAGCAATCAAAATCAGAAAACGCGTGCACCTTAAGTGGTGGAGAATGTGAAAACCATAACCCATAGTCTAAGGTTCCTTTGACATAACGAAGAACTTGTTTGAGAGCTGCCCAATTCTCCGTAGAAAGAGCTTGCATGTGCTAACACTTCTTATTCAAACAAAAGCTTAGGTTAGGCTAGGCTTGAGTCAAATATAGCAAATCACAGTGAGACCCTAGTATAGTGTTGGATAATCAAAAGGAGTCGCGCCATGAGATATAGATTTTTAGTTTAGAGGAACCGTAGCCAGGCTCAACCCCTCAAAATCAATGCTGAGTGGTGTTTTGATCCCATTATCCTCAATGACCATATTATTGACTTATTTTCTCATCCTTTTTATAGAGACGTTCAGATTACCCAAGCTCAGTAGGGACCAAACTAGTATATTGATAGTACTACCATGATGGAAGAGGTCCGTTGAGCGGTTTTTGGAATGAAGCAGTTCGAGAGTCCAGGTCTAGGCAGGATTCAAGTGGCTTTCTTCCAACATTTTTGGGGGACGGTTGGCAAGATGATTACTTGGCTTGACAAATCAGCTTTTGAATCTGAAAGGCTACCAAAGACAATTGCTTACTATTTTAATTGCTCTTATTTTGAATAAAGAAAGGCCAGAGAATGCAAGTGGCTTTAAGCCCATAACTCTACTTAATGTCATGTTCAAGATTATTTTTAAAGTGCTTGTTAATAAGTTGTGATAAGTGCTAAAGATATATACTTTTATAGGTTATTTTAGGGTTGTGTTGTGCTTATTTGGAGTCCTTTGTGGTTGATTTATGATGGAAATGCTTAAGAATGTGCTAATGTGTTGCAAAACCCTACAAATGTGTACATTTTAGTGTTTTTTAAGGTTTTGAACATAAAGGATGACATATGGGCTTGAAATGGAGCATCCAGAGGCAAGTGCAATGTAGATATGCATCAATAAACCCCACCACGATCGTGGGGGGTCGTGGCGGTGATCCAAAAGGTGCCACGAACTCCGCCATGATCGTGGCAGAGTCACTTTTGCGATCATGGACCGCGTACGAGCGGGAGTACAAGCTTACGCCAGCTCGTACGCCGATCACAATTTCTGCAGGATTTTGTATCAGAACATCTGATATCTTATCTTTCATTTCTTGTAATTTTCAGAGCTCTTAGATTAGGATTTTCTCTCTCTAGATTAGTCTTAGATTCAACTAGCTACATTACTATTCTTCAATTCTAAGTGTAAGAAGAGATCTAGATTGGAGGAGAATTGACAACTCTGATCTCTTTGACTGTAGAGATCTTCCTTCCAATTTGTGTAATTGAAGATTGCAATTGTGGATTCAAGTTTGGTATTCATCTTCTTATTCCATCTCCATTCCATTTTCTATACTTGGTAGATTTGTTTTCCTACAATTGTATTTCAATTGCATGATGATTTGTAGCTAGAATATATAGGAGTTGGATTTGATGATCTAGAGATTATGCATGTTTTATCTTTCAATGTTGAGGATATGAAATGTTTGTAATTATGTCTTGAATGGTTTTGTTGTAAATGATGTTGTGTGTTGAGTCTTTCCTCATTGACGGTCAGGAGGAGTGAAGAGTATGAGAGAGTGGAATTAACAAGAGATTGCTATTCCACGAAGTCTAATATATTTGCATTCCCTGTCCTTTGATCCAAGAGGGCATGGCCCGAGAGGAGGCGTAGGTAATGTGTTTGACAAAATACCTTAGTCAAATTGAGGTGTGGTCTAAGAGTCTAGGTACGAATTAGCCTAGTCTATACATAACGGCTCCCAAGAGTTAGCCATAATTTACATCAAGTCCACCGTAGACTAATGCATGCATAAGACCAAGTGACTCAATCCAACTCCCCACTTTACTTGCTTTCTTCATTGCTTTCATGCTTCCCTTTCTTTCTTCCTACATTTGCTCTCTTTCCTTTACATTATTGCACATGTTTTCCTTTTCACCTAGCTATCTCTTGTTGAAACTCTCCCTTTGAAAGCATTACACTTAATTAACTCCAAGTTGTCATCTTTGTGAGAATGATATCCCCGTGAATCTTCCTTCCCCACCTACTTTCCATCCCCCACCAAAAGAGTTTTTTTTTTTTGCCAGGGATGTCCACACTCGACAATATTGTTTTTACACAAGAAGTGGTCCACTCTATGAATAAGAGTCGAGGTAAGCAAGGGTCCTTAGCCATGAAACTAGACCTTCAAAAGGCCTATGACAACCTCAACTAGGTATTCCTTGAGGACACTTTGAAGGGATTTGGCTTCCCGAATAGGTTTATTCGGTTGATCATCTTTTCACTTTTGGAGTCCTAAATTTCTATATTGTGGAACGAAGAGAAGCTCCTAGCTATTCGACCTCAACGAGGACTTCGCCAAGGGGAACCTTTGGCCCTATTTTTTCACCCTGGCAATAGAGAGACTCTCTTGGAATATCCAAGATGAAGTTAGGAGGGGGAATGGAAGCATATCCGTCTTGCGAAGGAGGGATTGGGATTTCTAACTTATTCTTTGTACATGACTTATTGCTCTTTGGAGCGGCATTTGAAAGCCAAATGAAGGTTCAGATCGAGTGCATGGGAAAGCTCTCGTCTTGTTCAGTTTTGAAAATCAAATTTTCTAAATCTTTAATCTATTGTTCTCCCAACACTGATATCAGGTTGAAGCACCGGTTGGGGGTCATGGCAAAAATGCCCGTCATGGAAAATCTTGGGCATTACCTAGGGATACCCATTCTCCAAAAACATGTAAAGATGGACACTTTTAATTATATCATTGACAACATGAATCGTAAACTTGCCAGCTAGAAAGAAGATTCCCTAAGCCTGGTGGGGGGGAGGACGTTAGTTCAATTGGCACTTTCCATTATCCCTGTTTATACAATGCAATGTTTGGCTCTTCCTAGTAGTGTCTGCAGCAATGCGGATAAAATTTGCAGGGATTTCTTATAGGGGATAAGGGGGATTGTAGGAAGGTTGCACCTTGCTACTTGGAAGAGTGTGTGCACTCTACGTGACAAGGGGCGTATAGGTCTTCGCATGGCCAAAGACATTAACATGGCATGCCAAGCTAAGTTGGCATGGCAAATGGTTGCCAACCTGGAGAAGTTGTGGGTCCAGGTGCTACAAAGTAAGTATATCCATACTGGCGATTTTTTCACTGCCTCGTTATCTGGTTCTTCTTCATGGAGATGGAAAAGCATCATCAAAAGAAAATCGGTTGTCGAGCTTGGAGCTCGATGGATAGTTAGGGATAAGAGATCATTAAACTTATGGTTAGATTTGTGGGTTAGGAACAAGCCCTTTGGGTTGGACCCCAACATTGACATCCCGAAAGAGCTCACCATAGCCAAGGTAAGTGACTTTATTACTAGTTCCTTTCTTCGAATATTAATTTTTTGCAGATCGTGGTCTCGGTAGAAGTTGTTAACAAAGTGCAGGCAATACCCCTACCTAAAAGCCCCAATGTGAAGGATAGCCTGGGATGGCCACCCTCAAACTCAATGACAAGAAGAATTAGGTATCAATATCATACTAACATGAGAGATGGAAGCATATCTACCATCTCATACACTAAGAGACTATGCTCCACAATAGTCCTCAATCCCTAACAAACTAGTCATGTCAAGAGTAGTGTGGTTGGTAACTCATGTGTTGGGAAACCAATTATGAGATAATGGAGAAATTTTTGTGCTTTCTCTTGGGTATGTCGCATGTGCCTGCGGTTGTGGAACTTATTCATGCTGCTTGTAGCAATATATAGTAGTGTGATTGAAATCAATATAGATCTGACAACGAGGACTCGACTACTGACAACACCAAGCCATCCATGCCCCTGAAACCCATGCTAAACACAACCACATCCACAGGACAGCACCATAGAAGCACCACATGACTTACAATAGACACCATTGGTTGTGGTAGATGAACAACAACATGAATATCGTCGACATATATGAACATATGCATAGTCAAGTAATCTGAAATAGCACCAGTGGTCAGTGGAGCACCTTTAGCAATGAGGGTGGAAGCCAAATTCAGGTAATCAGAACCCAATCCTCAAAATATGTATAAATTTTTGCTCGTCTAAATAGAGCAAATAACCAACCTGGGTAAGTTCCCCAATAAGAACTCGAGCCTTGAATTACTATAGAATTTGAACTTAATAATGGGATAACAAAAGTAGACAAACAAACATAATAATTTAAATCAAATACAATAATAGGGTATAAAAATGTCCAAATAAACGTCATCTTATTTATTCTAAAAAAATTTCAAAATTTGACTATAGCTTAGAATATAACACCAAAACGAATAATTACTTGAGCTTTAAAAATAACAGTTAATTCCAACAGAGGTCCTTTGTCTTTGGTGGCAATTTCAAATTTAGTCCTAGACTATCGTTTTTGTCATTTAACATCCAGACTATTATTTTTTGGACACTTTTAGTCATTCTCATGACTTTTTCTATTTTTAGTTAGGGCATTTTTATCTTTTCATGGTTTTTTTTTTTTTATTTTTCCAGTTTAATTGGTTAATTGATTAAATGGTTTAATTGGTTAATTGATTTGAAATCGGAAAAACAACAAAAGAAAAATATGAAAAGACAAAAATGTCCTTACCAAAAATAGAAAAAACAATGAGAATGACTAAAAGTGTCAAAAAAAATAATAGTCTGAGATGTTAAATGACAAAAATGATAGTCTGGGATTAAATTTCAAATTGCCAGACAAGGAACCTCTAGTGGAATTAACTCTTAAAAATAATTAAGTTTCAATTATTGATGGTTGTTCAATGGATGAAACTAATTAAGTTTCATTTATGAAGGTAGGAATAATTATTTAATTATTATTTAAATTTGAAAGTTATGTAGCAAACATACAAAATTTCATTAATTTTTTATAGAATTATTTCCAAAACTCAAATTAAGATTTGGTTTTTAAAAATCCACCCATATCCTAAAATTCTTTTTTTTTTTTTTAACGTTTTACAGACACGGAGTTGAAAATTGATTTTAATGTTAGACGTACAAATTATTTAAATTGACATTTAAAATGACTATCTTGTGGTATAATTTTCAGTGTGTCTACCTTTAATTCGTGTCGGGTTAAATTACATTAAAATATTATTAAGTGTGAATTTGATATAATATACACTCAAAATAGATAATTGGGGAAAGTTAAATTGGGTTTTAAAGTGTTCAATTCCCATTTGAGTTGGAAAAATTGAGTTGAGAAGGCGTTTTAAGTAGTTTTTGTGATTTTGTCTCACATTGAAAAGGGTGTGGATTTGCAATTTTGCAAAATCATTATAACGTAGACCCTGATCTACATTATATTGCAGAATAGACTAGTTACATACAAATTCATTTTTAGTACATGAAGGTTCAATTTCAATGTATTGCCTTTTTTTTTTTTTTTTTTTTTGTATACTACCTAAAAGTTGCACTTTCAGTGCATTAAAAATAAAAAATTAATCTATTAAAAATAAACATTTATCAATAGTCTACCTTTTAACGTAGAGTCTACACAATGGTCCACAATTTAATTTTCCCGGATTGCATTAGTGTGTGTATATACACATACAGTTTAATTTTCCGGGATTGCATTAGTGTGTGTATATACACATACGTATGCATGTATGTATGTATTTATTTATTTATTTAAGTACTCAAAAACCTTTTTTTTTTTTTTAAATCTGAATTGTATAGATTTCTCTATGCGCAGAGATTTACACGCATGAACCATCCGTTTTTACTTACTAGTCTTTTCAATGCCCAAAAGCATATGTTCAACATTTATATTTTTAAAAAATAACAAACAATTTTTACTAATTAAAATCTAAATGATATAAAATTTATTTATTATATTAATCTAGTATGTGTATATATATATATATATATATATATATATATATATATATATATATATATATAACTATTATTATCATTAAAGAATATAAAAAATGATATGGTAAAAAAAATTTAAAAAAAAAAAAAAGATATGGTGGATGCATGTGCATGGTAAAAGTAACGGAAAAGATAACGGAAGTTATAACAATAAGGATATTTTTGTCCTAAAAATTGTATAGTACAACTCTAAAAGCATAATGTACAAAATAGTTAGTACTAAAAACATGGGTATAAATTAGGGATATAACTTTGATTGAGACTTATTATGCTTTTAGAAGTTTCCAATATACTTACGATAAATTAAGTTAAACTCTATCTCAGACCATGCCATATTAAGAAAAAAAAATACCCTTTATAGTGCACAACACTAATTACACCACAATTCTTTGACTATACAAATTACGGTGTTTGATTAGAAAGAATTGCAATTCCATCATTTTGTTAAATTCCAATCCATACCCTCCCCATATGAATTGCAATTCGATGGGAAAAGAAAAAGGAAAAAAGGAAGAAATATTTTTTTTAACCTTGATTGTTATTAGTATTATTATTATATAAGGACATTTTAGCCTTTATATTACTTCTTCCCTTCTCATTTTTAAAAATTCTATTCCTCCCCACTAAATAATGTAATTTAAATTATTTTATTTCACATTATTCTTTTTCCAATGAATTACAATTCTTTTCCCTTAATTTCTTTTTTCTAACCAAACTCCAATGTAAATTATATCAATATATAATACAAACAATAATAGGGTCAAATGTGGTGTCAAAACAATCACATTGATGTATGTGATCTTATGAATAGTTTTAAGGATTAATATTACGCGTTTATCGAGAAGTTCATTTTATCGTTGATACTTGGGTTAATTAATGTTGACTTATTTATAAATACTTCTAGCAGGCTATTACAATAGTAATAATTGAGGATAATGGAGATGAATTGTAATTCATCTCCAACCAAATAATATAGTTTTCTTGACCATTAAATTGCATTGGAAAATAATTTTAATTACATCCAACCAAATAATGTAATTTTCTTGTAATTTTTACTTGTATGGACAGCTCAATTGGTCACAGGGATAAAGTTTGGGAGCAAAGATTAGGGATCAAGTCTCACTAGCAAGGGCAACGTGGGAGCCCTTGTTGTTGTGGATTCAACCTTATTGGGAGCAAAGTTCTTACTCTTTTAATTTTGTTTCATTAAATTCTATCCATTTTATTTTTTGTCACAATTGGTCCTTTATTTAAATTTTATTTAATTGTCACTTAATATTTAACAAAAGATGGTTAACATGTAATTTAATCATTCAAACTTTTTGCCCCAATATGTAATTTGTTTATCTCTCTCATAAACTATTTTAATTTAATGATGATATTATGTGTTAACATTCATTATTAAATCAATAAAATGATATAAATTTAAATGAATGATTCATCGTGACCGTCAATGATGTAATAAGGCAAAATTAAAATAATAAAATAAGTGTAACAATGCCACAATAATTGATCGCTAAAATTAAAATTTGTTCATACCTTTAAATTACAATAATCAAATTATTATTGAATTTAAAATATCTATATAAAAATACTTATGATAAGAAGCGAGCTATAGTTTAGACAATTAGACTAGCCAATTTAACCAATTGGCACCAATTAATATTTTTAAAACGGATGAAAAGTGACTATTGAATTATTATTGCAATGCAACTATTTAAGTGCTGAAAAAATATCAGTCAAGGAGACAAGTTGGCGTAGCTACTAGCTACATAAATAATGATTGAATCTAAACCACTATTGATATTTTGACATATAAATTCTTTTTTTTTTTAAATAGAAAACAAAAAGAATTGCAGTTATTCAACACAAATTAGCAATCTCAATTAAAGAAAAAAATGATGAACATGTTGCAATCATTACTAATACTTGGCCTCCATGTTAAGCCGTTGACCTTGTTGCTGAGATTATTATAAAAATAAAATAAAATAAAATAAAAAACCCACATCCCCTGCAACTTCAAGGATCTCCGATCCTCCATTCACTAAACAACTAGAAAATAGAAAAACAATTAGGCAACAAATTATAGTCAGAGTCGAATTTTAGGGCGTGCAAGATGTGCGACCGCATAGGGCTCCAAAATTTTGGGGGCCCCTAGTCCAGCACTGGCCTAATAGTTAGTATATGTATTTGTGATTATATTGGCCCAAAATTAAAATTTTTGCATTTTTCTCTTTGCATTTTTTTTCAATTCTCAGTTTATTTATACTTTGATAGGGTCTCAATTATTTACCAGGGCCACGCAAATAAAAAAAAAAACCGGCCCTGATTATAGTGCACACATATTGAAATTAAAAAATTGTATTGTTTTGTGAAATTATACTTTTCATTTTTAAATTATAAGGTAATTGTAGAATTCGTCTCTAATTATTGGTCATTCTCACTTTTTGCTCATAAATTATAATTAGCGTTGCACTATTCGTCATTTTATTAACTTCTCGTGCTCACTTTTCGTCACTGGATTATACTAAAGTTGCAAATTTCGTTCCTAATGCTTTGTTAGTAAAGTGACAAAAAGTGCAACGCTAAAGATAAGTTAAGGACGAAAATTGAACACGATCAACATTTAAAGAACGAATTCTACAATTTTCATATAACTTAGGACGGAAAATTATAATTTTCCCTATTATTCTTTACCCTTCAGTTATTAGTCATTATTAGTCGATGAATGTGTCCGCTCATTTTTGGTAATCAAAGATACCGTTTCCAAGTACAATTTTTGCAGCAAGTAATAGTTTTAACAATATGAACTTCTTTCTCCAAAAAAAAAAAAAAAAAAAAAAAAAAAAAAAACAATATGAACTTCTCTTGTGCTTCAGTAGGTTGAGAAAGTAGTTATGAACGATACTGCATTGTAATAGAGTTAGTAGTATTTAAAAAAAAAAACAATATGAACTTCTACATATCCATAATTTTGGCCCTCTCGTTGAGATCTAGTATAACATGATGTGTTTCATCTCAATTAAAAGTCTATTCTAATAATAAGATCGCATATTTATATTTTATATATTATATACTCATAAAAGAAAATCGCAGATAAAAGGAAAAAAATCAAAAGTCCAAAAAACTCCTAATTGGATACAAAAAACACATTTAGCAATAGAGGGTAGTTCTAACTTTTTTGAGAATTTAAGAAGTAGAAAAGTTATTCCCATATTTGTTAAAGTTTATTATTTTGAAAAGTTCTAGGTCAATTAACGAATCAATTCCTTAAAATCAATAAAAATAAATTCATTAATAAGTATAAAACTTATTCAATTAAATCTTTACCCTTTTCGGTTTCAAATTATTTTAAAATAAAAATAAAAAATTCTCTTAGTTTATAAATATATTGTATTTGTCTCTTACTTTACCTATTTTAAAAGAATTAACACTTCTCTTAAATTTAAAAAAAAAAAAAACACTTGACCATTGAAAAGAATATCTCATTTCACTCATTATCACCAAAGAAGTGCATATGTTGTTGCCGAATGCAGTATGCATATATAATACATATTTTATATTGTATGCATAGTACACAGAAAATGTGTTCTTCTCTAAGAGTTTAATGATTTGTTTCATCATGTTGTATTAATAGTTTGAGTTAGTATTTTATATTTATATGTGGTTTAAGGGTATATTGGTGATTTTTAAAAATTTTCCTTTCTTGGTAATTCAAGTGTTATGATTTCAGGGTAACTCCAACATACAAATTATATTGTAGACAAGATCCATCAGGGTAATTATATTGTGTATTATATTGTAGATTAAGATGCACATTGTGAACCTTGGTCCAAATTATGTATTAGTTAACATATTATATAGTTATATATTATGCACTTGTAACCTTGGTCCGGATTATGTATTAGTTAACATATTATATACTATGTACTTGTAAATTATGTACCTTCACTTTAGGTATATAATCTGGACACGGTCCAAATTATGTATCAATTAACATATTATATACTATGTACTTGTAAATCGTGTACCTTCACTGTGGGTATATAATTTGGACACTAGTAGTCACATTGCACGAGTTTCACCCAATGTGGGCAAGAATGTCATTTCCTTTTATTTATTTATTTATGAAAACCACCAAAAACAACATATATTAATCAACAGAATTCACAAACTAGCCTAAAAATGCAACGAGGAATACAATCAAAATATTCAATAAATGACTAATTATTGAAGGAATAAAAATGAAATTCCTCACAATGAAAAAGGTTCTGCTACATTGACTCCTAAATTTTACTCTCTGATATGGCGGGTACTAATACCTCAAGATTTTGTGTGTGGAGTAAAAATTAAGAGTAGAAAATGGCAGTACACATAGTATTTTCTCGATGAAAATATACAAGAATGATGCTAGTAAAAATGCATGAAGAATTTTTTTTTTTTTTTTCCGTTTAGGTTTCACTGGACTAACGAAAATCCGCATTGCCAAACTACACATGCAGGAGTAGTTTATATCTTACCAAGAAAGAAAAAACTAAAAGAGGAACCAAGAAATTAAATTTAGAAGGAAAAAAAACCCAAAAAAAGAAGAAGAGGAAATTAAAAGAATATGATCTATGGGGAGGAATTATCGGACCGGTCGAAATGGAGAAGTTGACCGCAACATTTGGGGCAGTCATCGACCTCTTTGGGCACCATGAAATACATCAAACAGGTTTTGCAACCCGCGACTACAAGCACCGCCGCCGCCGTCGCCGCCGTCGAAGATTCCGGCCGGCTGCTCCCTGCATGGCGGCGACGCTGAACATCCCTTGAAGATGAAAGAGTCGACTCTTCTGAGGAAGACCCACTTTCTTCTGTGTCGTCGTCATAACAGCTGTCACCATCACCATCACCATCATCCTCTTCTTCATCTTCCTCAGAGTAAAACTCACCGCTACTGTACTCCTTCGTGATTCTTGGGTCCTCCTTCACTTTCATCCCTGTTCTCCAGTTTATGTAATATACTTCCCCAGTCTGCAATATACCCCAAAGAAGAAATTTTTTTAGTACTACTCACTCTGTTACAATGTAGTATCTGTTTATCGTTACTTTCTCAACCTACAGAAACACAAAGAGTCAACAGTTGTCTCCACTGAGACTCGAACCCATGATAGTGTATCTGGGAGTGTAAACCGGGACACCGGTTGCCATTAGACCAGAAAGTCTTTGGAAGAGAAGAAATTAAACAACCAAGAAAGAATCAACAGTTGCCTACACTTAAGACTCGAACCTATGAGAATGTATCTGAGAGTGTAAACCGAGACATCGAGTGCCACTAGACCATAAGGACTTTGACAGAGAAGAAATTAAACAACCAAGAAACTTCAACACAAAAGCTTCAAAACCCCATTCCATCTCTTGATATTGTATAAATAGATAGAAAAGGAAAGAAAATGTTGCATTATCTGGTGTTTAGGGAAAAGGAAACGAGAGGGGTAAAAAACCCAACACCCCAAAACACAAGAATGGCAAGATCTGCTTTCTTTTTCTGAGGTTGGAAGCAATTAATGATGCGATCTAGGCAGACATTGAAAAGGAGAGAGAGAGAGAGAGAGAGAGAAAAGGACACAAGATTGATGACCCCAAAACTTGGTTCAATTCAGGGCTAGTATTAAGTAACAGTAAAGCAAATACCTCTAAATCGAGGCATTGTTCCCAATGGTAAGGCATGGAGATTTCTGAATTGAGTTCTAGAGTTGCATCCCCCACCGAGGAATTGTTGGGCGGCGTATGATGAGCGGCGACGGCGGCGGATGAAGATGAAGAAGAAGAAGACCTGCCGGCGCCGATCCGGGAGGCTCCGCCGTCGGCGTTGCTACTGCTTTCCCGGTGGTAGTTCAACGAGCAGTTCTGCAGAGATCTCTCCAAGGATGCTGTTATCGTACCCATATCTGGACCTGCCATTCTTTTTTCTAATTTCCGATCTCACCAACCCTTTTAAGAGAAAAATGCTCTTATTAGTATTACCCCCAAAAACTGTCCTTCTTATTATTATTATTTTATTTTATTTTTATTATTATTTTTATATATATGTAGTAGTAGTTGTTGTTCTTGTTGTTTTCTTTTGGTGGGTTAGGAGAAAAATTAGGAAGTTTGGATATACAACGTTTAAATTGTTTTACGATATGATGATAAGATATATACATTCGTTTATCTTTTCATCTAGTATGTTCCCACCCCCCACCCCCCACCCCCACCTATCTCTCTCTCTCTTTTATATATATATATATATATATATATATATATATATATACACACACATATATATGTGTGTGTATGTATATATAACGGTATAAACATTACTGAAGAGTATTTTATGAAAAGAGTAATGTGGTAAGAGGAATTGTTTAATAGTTCCGAGTACAAAGTGTTGCATGCTCTCTTGTCTCAGAGTCTACTATTTATACTAATGCTTATATCATCTCTTTACTCAGTGTAACGGACTATATTCTAATGGCGGAACCTACATTAAGTGCGTAGTTCGATCATAATTGCTTCTTCTTCAATAGGGCGGTGCCTAAGTAAGTACGTAGTTTCCTCTTAATTTAAGTGTGTATACGGTCATTACGTGGCCCTTGGTTTCTTCGGGTTGGATGCATCTGGCCAATTATCCTTACGTGTGTAAGTACCTTTCACATAACGAAGGACACACTTCAAAAAATCCCAGTGCTCCATTGTAGGAGAATGCATGTGCTAACAGAGCCGATTCACCGCATACAAAAATCTTGCCGAGTTATTGTCAAATACTGCAATGCACCTGCAAGGCTTTGGTAGTGCCTAGAATTATCACACGGCTCCAGAATTAGGGGTGGAAATAGGCTAGCCAAGCCGAGCTTTAGAAATTTAGGCCTGGGCCTGCTATGAACATCTAAAGCTTGAGCCTGAGCCTGGGCCCGTATGTATGCTTTTTTTAGGCTCAAGTCTGAGCCTACAGTTGGTCTAGTCTGGCCTGAAACCTTTTTAAAAGCCTATTTAACATATAGGCTTTTAAAAAAGCTTCAAAATAGATCATAAATAGGTTTTGAGCCTATTTAAAGCCTCAATTTTAAAGCCTTTTAAAGTATACATGTAAAAAATTTACAAAAAATACTTAATTTCAATTGTATTATTATTTGTTATCCTATATAATATCATAAATAATAAACAATCAACTCATATAATTAAGTTGCGATATTTCATTAAATATTATGACAGTAAGAACAGTTAATAAAAAAATTAAACAATAAGAATACATACAACATTATTAGAAGCAATAATAATAATTTAGAATGAGATTTTGGAGGTGGAGGGTTAGAGTTTGATAATTATATATACTTGGATTGTATTGTAAATATAAAAATATATATTAGGTATAAAATAGAATATATATATATATATATAGGCCAGGCCTGTAGGCCTGAAGGCCGAGCCTGATTTGTTAAATAGGCTTTTGAAATTGGCTCAAATCTGGCCTTTCTACTAAACGAGCTAGGCCTAACTAGGATTTAATTAGGCCCAGACATAGGCCCCTACAAAGGGCTTGGCATATTCCACCCCTATCCACAATAGACACGGTAGACCGAGAGACGGATAATGGAGTGGCAAGAGGTTTGCAGTCAACCATACCAACCCGTTTAAGGATAATACCCATATATTGACGCTGAGAAACCAAAAGGCCACCATCGACAGGAGGAGTCTCTATGGCAAGGATAAACTGGGAGAGCCAAGATCATGGATCTTAAACACCGAGGATAGACGGTTAACCAAGGAAGAAACCAAACTAGAATCACTTCCCATCAAAATGATGTCATCCACATACATGAACAAGAACACTTGAGACCCATTAGCTACATAGTGAAAAAGAGACGCATTAGTCTTAGAAGATTTAAAACCAACAGAAAGAAGAAAATCATGCAGCCTCTTAAACCATGCACGGGGAGCCTGCTTCAACCCATACAACAAGAGCTATAGCAACCAAACTTGCATCGGATAAACAGGATCAAAATAACCAAGAGGCTGACGTATATAAACAGTCTCAGGCAAGTGCTCGTTCAATAATGCATTATGAAAATCAAGCTGACGAAGAGTCCAACCACGTAACATAGTAAGTGCCAACAAAAGCTGAATCGTGGTAGGCTTAACGACATGACTAAAAGTATTAAAAAAGTTCTCACCAGCAACCTGGTTGAACCCTTTTGCTACTAAACGAGCCTTATGACTCTCAATAGAACCGTTCGCCTTACGTTTGACGTGGGACACCCACTTACAACCAATGATATTCATGCTCGACCGCTTAGGAACCAAACACCACATGTTATTGTACAGAAGAGCATTGAACTCTTGATCCATTGCCTCACGCAACTCCAAAACTAAACTGCTTGAGAATAACAAGTGGACTCCATAGAATCAGTCAAAACCATCA
The DNA here is from genome assembly GCF_003576645.1 of Ipomoea triloba. NCBI lineage: Eukaryota > Viridiplantae > Streptophyta > Magnoliopsida > Solanales > Convolvulaceae > Ipomoea > Ipomoea triloba. The sequence continues at coordinate 11,209,418 of NC_044923.1, read as the reverse complement.
ATGCCTGATTTGCCGAGTAGCTGCCCTGGTCATGTGACGAAGCACCATAGGATGTGTCCGTTGCAGGTATACTGGAATAGAAACCTGACGCCACGATGGAGCAACCAAAATAGAAGAGTCGGCAACGGCAACAACAGGAGTATTAGATTGCTCAACAGCAGGAGGCTACATAGTAGGGACCATAGCGGTAACCAAGGAACTAGACCCCCACGGTCGCTCATCAACAACACCCGGCGCTTGCATAGAAGAGGACTACGCAAGATAGACACCTTCATCAAAACGAACATTGAGATAATTAAAAAATCAGACCGTACGTAGGTCCATGCAACAATACCCACAAAAGGACGCTGGATAACCCAAAAACACACAAGGATTAGACCTATATTTCATTTTGTGTTTATTATAAGAATGAAGATATGGAAAGCACAAACACCCAAAAACACAAAGAAAATAATAAGAAGGGGGTGACTAAAACAATTTACAGTGTGGACTACCAAACCCAAGAACAGACAAAGGCAGACGATTAATCAAATACATTGCTACTTCGAAAGAAAAATCCCAATAGAGCGAGGCCAATCTCAACTATGTGGTGATGGCACCACTCTACACAACCATTTTGCTCATGAGTGTATGCATAGGATTAACGATGCACAATTCCAAGAGAAGTAAAAACAGAATGTAGCTTGCAATACTTACCCATAAGTCAGACTGAATGGACATAATTGAATGAGAAAATAAGCATTCAACCATCGCACGAAAATTCTCAAACACAACATAAATATCAAATTTAAGACATAACGGATATAACCAGGTTTATCAAGTATGATCATCAACAAATAACACAAAATACTGAAAATTAGCAACAAATAACACAGGCGCATAGCCCCAAATATCAGTATAAATCAGGTCCAATACATTTGAGCTAGACGACTCAACACGAGAAAGCGAAAAATGAGACGACTTGTCAAATTGACAAGCCGAACATAAAGAAAAAACAGTAAAATCTAATTTACTAACTGGACAACCTTGCAAGAACCGACTCAAAATGCAAAAATTGTGGTGCGGTTGTGCCACACCACAGAGGACGCTCGAGCAAAAAGAAATGCAACATAATGCTAAGGAACATGTAGAGAATATAGACCCCCCAGATTCGGACCTTTAAGTAGAAACACCTTGGCGACACGATCCTTCACAACAAAGAAAGTAGGATGGAATTCAAAAATACATTATTATTGGAAGCAAAACATTGAACAGATAACAAAGAAGCAGATAAACCGGGCACATATAACACTTTAGAGATTATCTTAAAAAAAAAAAAAACACTTTAGAGATTTAAAGACCTAGAGGATGTGGAAATCGAAGCATAACCAATACGAGAAATTTCCAAATGTGCACAATTGCCAAACCACAATGTATTGCTGCTATGATACCCCTCGAACGAAGACAAAACATTCAAATCGAGAGTTGCATGACTTGTGGTGCCCATGGACCATGGTGGTCTACCACTAGTATTCATCTAATATCAGCTTAGGCCTAGGTTACGTTTCTATCCCTCTTGAAAACCTTATTATATAGTCGTGGCCTGGTTTGTACAAGTCAAAATATATGTATGAATTGAGATTAGGGCCGGGCCGGTTTTTGAATTTCTATAGCACCGTTCTTAGAAATAAATGAGGCCATGTCAAAAGTATAAGCGCAATCTTTAAAACTAATACCGTAAAATATATGACTCTTGTTTTCATTTATAGAATGATATTTCTATACTCAATTAATTAGGTCATAATTATTAGGAGTGATAAGTGATTTGGGAAAAAACTGATGAGTTTTATGATTAATTATAGATTTTTTTTTTTAATTTCTTAAGTAGCTAGATCAAAAATAAATATTGGACCCTCTAAAAATGGAGGCCATGTATTGTTGCCCATCTTGCACGCCCCAAAATCCAGCCATGATTTAGATGAATATTGCTACATTCACTCTCAACGAATAAAATACTTCATATTGTGAAAAGTATTTAAAGGTAACTTATTATTAAATGTATAATAGACTAATAGTTACAATTTTTTTTTAATGATAATTCACTTCTTAAGAATAACATTTACATCTGTAGTCACTTTAGGGGCAGACCCTGTGAGTTTAGGATTAATTCGGTAAAAGTGGGATTAACTAAGTATATTTTAAATTGGGACCACATTGAGGTAAACGAGTATAGGTTGTTCATAGTTGCTTGGCTCAAATCAAGATCAATAAGTTGTCCATAGCTGTTCAGCTTAAACCAAGAATGCCAATAGACCGCTCATGTTGATAGTTGAACACTCAAGTTAACAATTTGACCAACTCAAAGATAACACCTCAAAGATTACATATACTTCTATATTTTACTATCTATTACTAACTCTTTTAGATGTGATTGATTTATTATTCTTATTATTATTTTCTTTGTTTACCTTCCACACACATCAATGCAAATCCTATAATACACATAAAAGGTAGGAAATCATTGGTGGCTTAATAAGTAAAGAGTTTGAAAGGAAATAATCAATTAAGATGTCTAATTAGAGGATAATTGATTATAGGCAGAGGTGTCAAATAGGACCATCTACTACTTCGAAGTGTTTAATTCAACCCCCCCCCCCCCAATCTAAAACATAATGTAATCAAGCACACTTACCTCCTAAAATTGTTCGATGAGCTTTTTTCGCAGGTTACCCCTTGGTTGCCAAATCCACCGGTTGACCTGGAAATAAATATACTGACATGGAATTAAATTATATTCCGTAAATAGCAAACCCTAGATAACAAATGCAACTCTCTCTCCTCAGTTCACTTAACGAAATCAGGTCTCCTAGATAGCGGAATCAGCTCTGCCTTCCTCAACTGTAGAATGCCATCATCTTCTGCTTCATCTAGCATGCGAATGAGGGTCTTGGGTGCGATTTTTTCCGTTTGGAAAGAAAGTGAGAATGCATGTGGAAAAGGAGGAACTGAAGAAATTAGTTAGAAGCATGAGGGGTGACTTGATGATTGAAATAGGTGTTCTACGTGCAATAATTGAGAGTGAATTGCAGTGGAGGAAATTGAAGGAGAATAAAGATGTAAAGAGGAAGTGGTTTTTGCTTTGTTTTTTAATTGTAAATAAGGCTTTTGAGCAGTGAATGCAATGGATTTGTATTGTTAATGCAATTTGTGGTTGCAAAAGGTTTTGAGTATTGAATGCAATGGATTTTTATTGTTAATGCAATTTGTAGTTGTAAAGGGTTTTGAGTAGTGAATGCAATGGATTATTATTGTTAATCCAATTTGTGGTTATTCTTTGATTGTGAATAAATATGATATATAGAATGGTGTTTGTGAATAGATACGGTATACATAATGCTGTTTGTAAATAGATATGGTATATAGAATAGTGTTTGTGAATAGATATGGTATACAGAATGGTGTTTGTGAATAGATATGGTATGAAATTGGTTTTTATAGACAAACTGATAAGAGAGTAACATAGATACACTGCCAAAACATAACAACAACATAGCTAAAATTGACAAACCATTAACATAGTAACCCTACCAAAACAAACTAACAGAAGTTAGTTACACTGCATTGTCTAAACGTTGATAAACTCCCAAAACATACCAACAACATAGCTAAAATGGACAAACAAATAACAAAGTAACCTTGACAAAACATACTAAGAAAATATAGTTACAGTGCCTTGTCTAAACATAGTAACACTGCCAAAATATAGCTACACTGCCTTGACCAAAGCAGAGTTAACACTAAGATCAACATTTTATTTATAATTAATTACATCTCAGGAATTATAAGAGCAAACATTTTTCACATATGTTCTATTTCCAATTAGTGGAATAGGTAGTGTTTCAACTTGCTTCTGACATGCTGTGAGGTGGTGATGACACATATCTTGGTTCAGATTTCTCTTGGTTGGGTGGAGATGAGTGGATCAGAGCTTACTAAAATTAGAGCTTGAAGATGAGGAGAAGGTTTCTCACATAAACCTTGCATGGTCCAGCGGTGGTGGACAATTGGGCAGAGGTGGAAGAGGTTCTGGTGGTTATAGAGGATGGTAGTCAAACACATGATTCAGGTAAAATAGATAGTCAAGATCAGGTAGACGGTGCAGTCCATAGGGGTGTACCTCCTTACACTTCGCCTTGCCTGAAGTTTCTCTTGCTTGGTTTGTTCAACCAACCTTCTAGAAATACGTTGTTCATTCACTGGCCCTTGAATCTTCGGCTTCATTATGATCTGCAAGAGAAGGTAAAGAAACAAAGGAACTCCACAAGGATTTATCTAGCCATTCCTCCCAATATATAGTATTGAGAAGAGGTTAGAATCACATGGGTTGATGATGATGAGCTTGAAGAATCTCTTCGGCCGCCTCTTGGGTTTCAAAGAGATATGAATGCAAATAGGACTTTTGGTAAATGCATGACCCTTCATTGGCTCTTCAACCCGCGCAAATAGGAAACGGATGGGATGCCTACCTGGATTTGAGTTTAGACATTCTTGACCATAATCTCTAAGTCTTTTAAACTGCCTTTCATAGCCATAATCTCTAAGTCTTTTAGGTTCATTTTTTTCCCAATAAATATCTCTTTTATTATGTACATCATAACTTATCATTGCATTTTTAAAGTGCACATTACCATCAAACAACATACCTAACTCAATAGTAGGTGGATCTACATTTCATTCTCCTGGATTGGACTTCTTCACCAACAACATACCCCCTCACTTTTTGGCCCATCATCACTATCAAAATCTGGCCCAAATTCCCCCTATTTCCACCCCACAATCACTATCGAAATGTGA